>NC_087202.1:66017473-66069973 GCF_015104395.2 Macrobrachium nipponense | reverse complement strand
GTAATTGATCTGTTTTCCTTCATTAACTTGAAGTGACTTAGAACCAGGGAAGTACTTAGACTTCTGAAATCAGGGAAATACTTAGACTTTTAAAGTTGTTGATGGAGTGATGCCCTTTGATTAATTTAATTACTTACAAGATTACCTCACACCTGTTTTGATGAATTTAGTCTGATTTTCTGCAATACTGTTGCCTTTAGAGTATTCAGTCGTTTAATACCTGGCTTTTGTGAGGTATCAGTTAATGAATGCTAAGTGTAGTAACCAGATACTTGGCACTTCGTCATAATATATATATGTATATATATACTGAATCACGAAAATTTCAAACGTAATTATTATATAAATAAAGGCAAAACCCACAAAGGATAGTGAAACAATGGAGCACTGCTGCAAGGCCTTTTGACTCGCGTCCTTAACTAAGCAGAATGCCAAGGAAAGGACGACAATCGGAAGGCATTGCAGAAATATATATATATATATATATATATATATATATATATATATATATATATATATATACATATATATATATATATATATATATATATATATATATATATATATATATATATATATATATAAACACATGAAGCTACAAATGTTATTTAATGTATCTGTTTTTCAGAGCATTACGTAGCCCTGAATATATTGATGAGGAAATAGATAAGGTTAGGAATAGAGGCAAGAAATTGAAATATCCTGATAGTGTATTAAACAATGCATTCATTAGAAGTGGCAAAAGCGACCATGTTATCACAATGTTAAGAAAGATATCAGCAGCTTCTTAATTAAGAATTTTGGAGTTAATGTCGCAATGGAACGTGTACTTATCAAGGATGTGTATATAAATATTCCAAGTAAATCTTTTGAAAACTTTTATATTGGCCAAACGGGTAAAGTTGATTTATATAGATTTTTGGCATTATGCCAAGCACTGGGGCAACCAAGGCCATTCAGCGCTGAAACGGATATTTGACAGTAAAAGGTCTGAAAGGTGTTAAAGGAGGAAAACCTCGCAGTTGCACTATGAAACTATTGTTAGGAGAAGGTGGACAGTTGCAGCTAGGGGCCGAAGGGCCGCTGCAAAGAACCCTAAGTAATGCCCACATTACACCAAATAAGGTGCACTGACGGACTAACCCCCCATGGGGCCATCGGGTAAAGCACTGGAAAAGAGCATAGAACAGCTTTAAAAAAAGTATGAGATTTTTGTACATGTTACTGAGAACAATCATGCCAGCAAGTAGGAGGGGCCAAAATGGATTGTTTATTTTAGTGATGCACTGGAAAGGACTACCATTGAATCTAGATTTATAAAAGAAAGTTACAGCCATAGTAGGAATGTCAGTTGAGGGGTGTATAAACCTGATCCTTTAAGCATCAAAATAAATTTGTAATTTGTTCAAATTTTATGGTAGACAGTAGACATATTTGTTTTACACAATATTGAGGGGGGCACGGGGGGGGGGAGGGGGGGGGGGGGGGGGCAGAACTAATGAGATTTCCAACCCCGCCTCCCTGACACCTGTCAGGTGTGGATCTATAATTTCCTATGGTCTGTACATTTATAGGTCTTGTCCCTTGAAAGTATATATTGAGATTTTTAACCGAATTATGTTGAAGGCCCACTCCTACCTTGACACCCACCTGTGGGTGGATTCTGTAGTCTCAAGCGGTTGTGTATGTTTGTCAGTACTCTCTCTGTAGTATATATATATATATATATATATATATATATATATATATATATATATATATATGTATGTATATATATAATATATATATATATATATATATATATATATATATATATATATATATATATATACATCTATATGAATGTATGTATATATATATATATATATATATATATATATATATATATAATATATATATAATATATATATATATATATATATATATATATATATATATATATATATATATATATATATATATATATATATATATATATATATATATATATATATATACTATATATATATATATATATATATATGCTTAAAAAAATCACAGTAGATCCACGTGACTTCATAAATAAGCGAATACCACGGGAAAATGATAGTCAGAAATCCAAGCACTTTCGTCTTTATTCAGACATCGTCAAGGAGCTACTAAAGTACAATTGGAGAGGAAGCCTCAGGTACAAACAAGATCAGGAATACCAGATGGTTAATTATCAAAAGGGTAAAAATTAAAAGATAAGGGATAATCCAGGATTATCGGATATCACACGGTCACAAACTTAAACAGATTCTGACCCTAACCGAAATTACAAAGTATCTTTTACAGTCCAAAACATGTAAAAACTGAATATATTAATTTTGTTGCTTATATTTATCTACAACTTTTTTCATTATGAGAGCATCAAGTTTAAATGAACCAAGACTTAAATTTAGAACATTTCTATTATTTGATTTGATAAAACAAGATTCAATGATATTCCTTTTAACTGTGTCATTACATGGGACTAAGGCTCTTGCTTGACCCCAGTTAATAGGATGGTCTAAATCTCTCATATGTACAAATAATGCATTCGATATTTGCCCAGTTCTCACAGAATACTGATGTTGCTTGAGACGCTGTGAAAGAGATTTGCCGGTCTGTCCGTAATAGACTTCATCACACTTTTTGCAAGGAATTTCATATATGCAGCCTGGAAGATCTTTAGGAGAATTTTTGATTACTAAGCTCTTGACATTAATATTACTGAAAACAACATTTGTTAAAAAGCTTTAAAAATCTAGGAATATCTAAAAACCTTTCATCATAAGGTAATTTTAGAATGTTATGCTTACTAAATTCAAGTTTGTCATTAGTTGAATAAAATGTTTTTCTAGCTCTTTTCCATGCCACATCTACAAAAATCCTTGGGTATTTAAGTTTCAGTGCAATATCATAAATAGTTTTAATTTCAGCGTCAATAAACTGCGGGCTACAGACACGTAAAGCCCTTAGGAACATCCCAGAAAAAACAGAGAATTTAAATTCTCTGTTTTTTTCTTAGGGTCAGAATCTGTTTAAGTTTGTGACCGTGTGATATCCGATAATCCTGGATTATCCCTTTTAATTTTTACCTTTTTGATAATTAACCATCTGGTATTCCTGATCTTGTTTGTACCTGAGGCCTTCCTCTCCAATTGTACTTTAGTAGCTCCTTGACGATGTCTGAATAAAGACGAAAGCGCTTGGATTTCTGACTATCATTTTCCTGTGGTATTCGCTTATATATATATATATATATATATATATATATATATATATATATATATATATATATATATATATATATATATATATATATATATATATATATATATATATATAAATATATATATATATATATATATATATATATATATATATATAGATATGTGTGTGTGTGTGTGTGTGTGTGTATGTGTGTGTGTCTGTGTGACTTCTAATACCATGTATCAGTTCCTTGTCAATGGGCATGGAAATAAAGTCAAAATCCGATCAGGACCTGTTGTGGTAACGTGTGATAAATGAATCATGTGCTCTATTGATTATAATCATTATATATATATATATATATATATATATATATATATATATATATATATATATTATATATTGTTACGAAGTGACAAGTATCTGGTTACATCATCAATTGTACTTCACAAAAAGCCAGACACCCGAACCCTCATCAAACAGGTATTAAACGACTGACTCTAAAGGCAACAGTGATCCCTAAACACTTACCAGTATTGCAGGAAATCAGACTAAGTTCATCAAAACATGTGTGAGATAATCTTGTAAGTAATTAAATTAATCAAGGGGCATCACTCCATCAACAACTTTAAAAGTCTGAGTATTTCCCTGATTTCAAAAGTCTAAGTACTTCCCTGGTTCTAAGTCACTTCAAGTAAATTGAAGGAAAGCAGATCAATTACCACTCTATGTTTCTACCTAACATCAATATAATCAAATGCAAATATACCGGTTAGAAATGAAATACTAATAAAAATTTTAAATACAAAAATTTATTTTGAAACTCAAAATTTATAAGTGAAATTCACAATATCAGGGAAAATTACTGTTACTTGAAAATAAAGTAAAGTTTAATAATTCTTGAATCAATTAAGTAAATTAAATCAAAAATTAATTTATCACAAATTCAAGAAAATTAATTCAATTGAAACTCGAAAGTGTTAGGCAATAATTGAAAATTAGAAATTAATTCACAAGTGCTAAACAACAATAAAATTTGAAAAGAATTCTAAGTAAATACAAATTAATTCACAAGTGTTAAATTTAACTAAATGTGCAATGATCAAGCAATGAAAATAACTGTCAGTTAAATTGTGAATGCAAATGAAAATATAAAATAAAAAGGCATACTTCAATAAGAAAATGAACGAGTGTAAAAAAAATGAAACAAATACAAAACACAAAAATTTGCAACGTGTAAAAGTGTAAATCTTTTTACTCAAAACATTGTAACCATCAGTTTTTACCAAACCTTTGTAACCATCTGTTATTAGTTATTGTTAACCACTGTTCCTATCCGTTATTAGTTAACCACTGTTCCTATCCATTATTAGTTTGTAGATATTATTTGCAACTAATAAAGATATAACACACTTTACCTTTTTGGTATACCAACTTCTTTCTTTGCTGCAGTCTTGTTTTACACTTTCACAAAAACCAGGCGCTGTTACGAAACAATGTTTGTTCAGATTCCACAAAAAACACTATTTAACATTAAATAAATTCTAAGAAATATAAAATAGGAAATTCTCAAGTTACGAGTGACCAATTTACGTTACATTGATATAATCTCAAGGATGTCGAGAGAGAGAGAGAGAGAGAGAGAGAGAGAGAGAGAGAGAGAGATCTGAACGCCTTGAGAATCTGAGATCTAGTGAAATTCTTCTCCCTTGCGGAAACTGGACAGTGGATGACACAAAAACGTTTTTGGCAATAATGCTTCCAGAAGCTTCGAAATTTTACGCAATTTTACATACAAAATGTGCAATCTGCACGTGGCTTTGACAAAGACATACACGTATGAGACGAGTCTGTTAAAAAAAAAAGACACGTACTTTACTCGATCGACCGAAGCAGAAGCCCTTATCTTACGTGATGACAGATTCTCAAAACACAAATGAAGTCTCGAGCTCGCTTATCAAACGTGCTGACAGATTAGGAAAAACCACTCTAGCTTTGAACGGACAAAGATATTCTCTGTCTTTCTACATTCTACGTTATATATATATTCTTTTCATTATGTTATGCGAAATCTGAACACAAATTTTAAAACATCCTATCTCTAAGCTATCTAGGAATCTGAAAAAATGTTGCACAATTCTTCATAACATTTTATATAGTCACAGAGGGGATATATGCATTTTGAAAGTAGCAATACGTAATATATATATAATATATATATATATATACTATATATATATATATATATATATATTATATATATATATATATATATATATTATATATTCTATATATATATATATATATATATATATATATATATTACATTATATATATATATATATCTATATATATATTATATATATCCTATATATATATATATATATATATATATGATATATAAATCATGTGTCATTGTCGCACTTTCCTTGCAGTTACACAGAAGCTCCTAGGAAACAAAACTCACCTCTCTCAGCATAAAAACAAACTATAACTAAATTATAAATTTGACAACTTTCAGCTTAGTTGAGGAAACTGTGATAGTGCACAGGTGATGGGAACTCACCAGACTTATGGCAGAAAATGAAAAAAAAAAAAAGAGGGTGAAGAGGCGTCTAGAAATAAGGAAGATGGATAGCTAGTTAAGAGAAAATTAACAGGAAAAGACGAAGATAGTAATGAGAGAGAGAGAGAGAGAGAGAGAGAGAGAGAGAGAGAGAGAGAGAGAGAGAGAGAGATTCCAAATATATGAAATCCCTTCATTAATCTTCTTATCCTGGAGATGAAATGATACAGGTGGAAGACTAAAGAAGGTCGGGCAGCATCACAGAAATAATAAAAAAGCAATTTTTTAGTTTTCTCGTCTCAGGTCTTATTTATTTAAGCTGGCATAACTGATAACTTACTGATTTATTTAAAAATTATGCCTCAGAGATTTCCATTTCTATCTCCTAATAATTTTTGTCGATTCTCAAACAAGACAAATATAATATTTCTTACTGAACGTATTTTGATCGATAAGATGACTATTCAAAAGAAAATGCTTACCATTCAAAATCAATGTCAACGATCAGAATCTACTCTCTCTCTCTCTCTCTCTCTCTCTCTCTCTCTCTCTCTCTCTCTCTCTCTCTCTCATAGTGTGAAATAGTGGTGATATTTTATATTACTGCAACTCTCCATCGTGAGCGCCATTTTCAAAATGATTTTCACAATTCACTTTGTTCATTAGTCATGTCTTATTTTTCCTTTGTGCTGTTTAATGACCTCGTCGAACAGGATTAATGACATCCTTTTTCCTTTCACATATTTCCCCTCAGTTAAATTTGAGAAATGGACTTTTTTTTTTATCTGGGTAAAAAATAGTCATCCGCTTTCCCTAAAAGTATTCATTCCTTTCTTTATAAAATGGTAATAATTAATAATTACATAGTTTATCTTCATTTAAATTTTAGCTTTACTTAAAGTCAATTCCTTTTATATATTCATTACTTCTTAAGATGAAAAAACATTTATTTTGCTATCCTATCTTTAAAGATACCAAAATGGTTCCCAATTTAAAGTTGATATGACCGTCAGGCCATTCATCAAAGGCGCTCATCGTCTGACATTCCAGATTCATTCGAAGAAACAGGATATTGAAATTTCTTGGGGTTATATGAAGCTTGAGGAAACCCTTCCCGGAAAAATAGGCATTCAATCTGAAGCTCCTACGTTGCCCTTTACAATGGGCATTACTTGCTAAATTTATCCTTTTGAGGGCGACTTTATTTTTTTATATAATGCTGTTTGTCTATTTATATGGTGTTTTTACGTTGCATGGAACCATTGGTTATTCAGCAACGGGACCAACGGCTTTATAATGCTGTTCTCTCTCTCTCCCTCTCTCTCTCTCACAAACACTGTCCTTGTTCTCCTCCCTATTTATCAAGCTTTACAGCGATGAACGTCTTCTCTCTGCCCTGAATGCGGCCCACAGAAATTAACAGAGCATGAAGCGAGGACCTTCCTATCAGATGAAGGATTATCCAGAGAGAGCTACTTCCAGTTCCACTGGAAACTGTCTCGATGGTTTGGTGTTCTAATAAAATTCGGTTGTTAGTGAGGTGAAGAACAGAGAGTATAAATCCTACTAGAGCAGTAATGTGAATTAAAACTAGCATTGAGTGGTCGTGGATGAAAATTGAGATTCTGAGAAGTACTCTGAAAATTACTTAGTAATCTCCATGTGGATGCTGGAAGACGCATTTGTATCAATATACTCATTGAATGATAAGTAGGAAGTTAAAAGTATTGTCTCCTTTTTAGGTGTATATGCATGTACGTGACTATATAATATATATAATATATATATATATATATATATATATATATATATAATATATATATATATATATATATATAGTCACATACATATATATAAATGTGTGTGTGTGTGTTTAATATATATATATATATATATATATATATATATATATAATATATATATATATATATGTATATATATATATCTATATACATATGATAGGTTGGTGAAAAGAATGCACAATTGGCAAGATATCAGATGAAGGAGGAAAGACGGTAGGTGATAGATTAGATGACGTGAAAAAGGGGTTGGAAAGGAAAGGACTTGACAGCTGGCAAGGCAAGAAAGGGTAAGAGATTCAGATGAAGCAATGTTTGTTAAGGAGGTCGATGTGTAGCTGAAGAGCCCTCTGTGTATGGACAAGACGGGGCTGAAAGTATGGAAGTTACTGCACAGTGGTTTTATCCCTGATTAAAAACTGTAGGATGACGGTGGCATTGGCTCTTGTTTCCTCGAAAGAAAATAAATTTACGTAAACCAGTAACAACAAAAGCACCAGAAATAACAATCATATACTAATAAATGTATTAGGATATGATAACTGCCCAATCTACTATGCGCCACAATAAATGATTACCGATGCCGTTACAACATACGATGATCATGTCTCTCCTCAATGCTGCTAACAATTCTGCCTTTCGAAGAGAAAACCCCTCCATTGCTCGTTGTGAAAATTACTGCAATATTATAGGTTAGATGAATATTATATCAAGTAACCGTCTTACCACCAAAACAGTTAGCAATGAGCAATATAAATATCAGATATTTCGGCCTGTTTGCTAAAATCTGTAATATTTGAAAATGAAAGCTACTCGTTTTATGATAAGAAATAACAGAAAATTATTCCATAGAAAGTGAGGATCTATAATAATGAACATTTGGTCATTTGAACAATCATACAAATGTACCAATAATTCTATTCCTCTATATTTACAGGGAAGAAAAAGTGAAACTTCCAGAGCATTACGTATGCCACCATACCAATTGAGTAAGTGCGCGTGAGAGATGGTATAGAGGCTTCTTTCCTTCTTGAATTCCAAACCTGAATCCCGGTGACATTCAATACTACCAATGCTTAAAATACTACTCTCACCACTTACATGTAATGGGAAATTTTTTCAAAGAACTATTACGGTCGAGAGTATGTAGCTTATGAGTTTGTAAAAAGAGTAGCTCTGAACACAGGAAAATGAATTATATATATATATATATATTATATTAATATATATATAATATATATATAATATATATATATATAATATTAATATATGTATATTTCTTAAGGTACGAAAGATGCGGTTCATTCAATCGTTATTCCCACATAAGAAAAACGAACAGTTTTCTTCAGAAAATGCCCCAACAATTTTCGTTCCCCAATGGACCTCTTCTTGGAGCGTTTCTTAAAAGGAAAGAAGGGGTAAAGTTATGTATTTATGTAGCCTAAGAAAGGCCTAAAAATAAAACTTAAACATTATTGGAATGGCCGTTACCAAAAACCAAGCAGTTTGAAGCCTACAAACTATTTCATGCTCAAATTGGTTTGTGGCTCAAAAGTGCTAGTTTTTTGGTTAAACGGTAATCCATATGTTTAAAGATTTTCGGCTTTTTTTTGGCTACATTAATTTAAACTTTTGTCTATCTCCTTCCTTTAAAATTTGCTCCAAGAAGAGATCCATTGGGAAGGAACCGTAACTGTTGGGCCATTTTGTAAGAAAAAAACTGCCTTTTCATTTTCATATGTGAAATATGCAATTGAATATATCTGAATATATATATTATATATATATATATATATTATATATTATGACTGGTAAAATTTCAATGTTCTGTAAAACAACAGAATTCCATCTAATAAAACAGGAGCCCAATAAAAAAACACCAAAAAGTATAGAAGAAAAAAAGTACTAATTTAATTTCGAGGAACTGCTGTCTCCCTCTTCAGGTAGAATGAAATGAAGAAAAGTTTACAGAAAAGGGTGGTTTATTTATAGAAAAGGTCCATCCACAACAAGCGCAATTTAAAAGTCACCCCCGCTGATAATTCTTCCTTTAATCCTTCTTAAGGGTTGGTTCTGAATGAAGAGGTTGTCGGATTCGTGTTCCGAAAAATCCATGCTCCTTTTGAGATGTTTCATTACCTTGCCTCTCTTTTATTAAGGCCGATTCCAATCATTTGGGACTCTTGTACCTGGCCAGTTGCTGCTTAAATTAAATTACAACGTGACAAATTCCAGTTTAATTCTACTGGTTATGTTTCATTATATGGTTTTTGAAATAGCAGAGTTCTGTTTGTCCATACCTAACTTGACCGTTTTGTGTTGTAATTAATCTCTGGGGAAGGGGATTTACCTGTAAATCCGATGTATAAGATTGGTCACAGTACCTGGCATGGGATTTCGTATACCCACCCAGCAAGATCCTTTGGAGATGCCTTTTGTTGGACGTTAATCAGGGAATTTGGCTAAGGTTGGTTTGGGTAAGTAATACAAAGGGTTCGGATTTTCCGAAGGGATTGGTTAATTCTCTTAATCGTGTCCAAGGTGGGGAAACTTAGTTATTTTATTTGTATTGTTCGGGGTGTATCTCTGGGTTTCTTGTCTTTAGGGGTCGGTAGAAAATTTACGTTTGCTTTGTGGAAATTGCTTTCTCTAATTATATGGTCAGGATATTTTAAAGACGAAAGATTACTTTGCGAATTAGTTCAAATTCTTTTTATCCAGGAATTCTGGGGAAACAAATTCCGTAAGGCTCTTGAAGAAAACAAGTTACTAGCTACACCTAATCTTGATAGTACTGTCCGTGGATAGCTAAAGTAGTGAAGTGAATGATGAAAGTGAGAACGTTGGTTTTTCTGTAATTATGGTGAAATTGGTATTCTGTTCGTATTCTCTGATTATTAAAAAATTAAAACATCAAGAAAAGGGAATTTTGTTGTTCTGTTTCCCATTCAACTTTAAACTTTGATGGCTGGGCACTAATTGTTTTGGTTTAATTTCGCGAGGAATTCATTAAAATTAAAATTGCCCCAACCTATTATTCCCAAAATGTTAGGATATTCATCCACGTATCCTCAATCCACAGCCATGTTTTTTGGGTTTTTGGGTTTTATTTGCATTTTTATTACTTGTAGGTTTCAAAGGTTAATTCCATGTTACAAGATTTGGCGTTAGAAACAGGAACTTAAATAAGGACTTACCCGATACTACACCCGAATTTTTGCTTGTAAGAATGATTCCCCGAATGAAAAATACGTTATAATAGATTGCCACATAATTCAACTTAGCTTTAATTATTTTGTCCAAGCGGCCAAAGGGAAATGATACTGAATAGGGGGATTAATTTTACCCTTAAAAAACTGAAGAACGTCCTGTACTGGTACTTTTAGTGAACAGGGAATCTACGTCAAGGCCTTAGAGTTTTATGTTGTGAAGTGGCGTTATATGTGGCTTCTTCTTGAATTTCTGTGACAAAAATCTTCCGAATGTTTAATTTGTGACTGGGGCGAGAAAAGGCTGCCTAAAAAAGGGGAAAAGGAGGACCAGCTAACCATTTAGAAATTTTGTAATTGAAAGCGCTCCGGCACATTGAAAACGATGGGTCTGAATGGAAAGATTGTACTTTTGTGAAGTTTTGGGAAGGTCCATAAAAAATAGGGTAAAGATTTAGGATTAATTTACTTTAAAATTTCTCTAATAGTTCAATACTCTTTTTGTTCTTTTGCCAATTAATCTTAACTTTCCGAAAAAAATTCTGTGGGAAACGTTTTGGAAGGGGATTTTTCGTTCAGTTTTATCGCTATGTGTTTATGGTGTCGCTAAGGAGCTGGTTGATTTTGTCAAGGTTATGAAAGTCTTTGTCCATTATTACGAAATTTTTGCCGTCTTTGCTCGGAATCTAACTTAATTATCAACATCTAAACTTTTTTAGCGAAGTTGGATGGCTTATCATGAATCTGCGAGGAAACAGGATATTTCTTGATGTAAATCAGTTAAAGCATTTAGTAAACACTCCTTTTAAACATATCTCTTACACACGGTTGTAGTTTTTGTCAGATATGAATTTATCAAAAGGCCACTATGAAGTCTAGGTTGTTTTTTGCGGTCCTGGGCCATAAGGGCGAAGGATAAGCCTAAAATTTTAAAAACTAAATGTTGCATTTTACAGTAAGGG
Source organism: Macrobrachium nipponense (assembly GCF_015104395.2). Classification (NCBI taxonomy): domain Eukaryota; kingdom Metazoa; phylum Arthropoda; class Malacostraca; order Decapoda; family Palaemonidae; genus Macrobrachium; species Macrobrachium nipponense. The sequence continues at coordinate 66,058,221 of NC_087202.1, read as the reverse complement.
GGTGTTGGATTAAGTTTAAAAAACTTTGTCTTTGTTGGCTGGCAAGATTATTCCTACCCGCACTATTTCATTTTCTTGATGTTTTAATAATCAGAGATACGACCAGAATAGTTACCAAATTCACCATTATTACAGAAAACCAACGTTCTCACTTTTCATAATCATTCACTAACTTTAGCATATCACTGAACAGGTACTTCAAGGGAACAATAAATGAAAGGGGGGGGTTTGGTAGCTAGTAACTTGTTTCTTAAGAGCCTTACGAATTTGTTCCCCGCCCAGAATTCCTGGAAAAAGAATTTGAACTAATTCGCAAGCAACTTTCGTCTTTAAAAAAAGATCATCCTGACCATATAATTGGGAGAAAGCAATTCACAAAGCAAACAGTAATTTTTCTACCGACCCCCTAAAGACAAGACCAGAAGATACACCCAACCAATAAAATAATAATTCCCCACCTGGACACGATTAAGAGAAGATAACCAATCCCTTCGGAAAATCGAACCCTTTTTGTTATTTACTTACCCAAACACCGCTTTAAGCCAAATCCCTGATTAACGTCCAAACAAAAAGGCATCTTCCAAAGGACTCCTGGGGGTATACGAAATCCCATGCCATGGACTTTGGTGACCAATCTTACATCGGATTTACAGTAAATCCCCATTCCCCAGAGATTAATACAACAACAAACGGCTCAGTTTAGGTATGGACAACTGCAAAACCTTGCTATTTTCAACCAATAAATAAATGAACATAACCATAGAATAAACTGGTAATTTGTCACGGGTGTAATTTATAGCAGCAAACTGGCCGGTACAAGAGTCAAATGACTGGATCGGCCTTAACTAAAAGAGGAGGCAAGGTAATGCAATTCTCCAAAAGGAGCATGGTATTTTCGGAGACCACCGATTCGACAAAACCTCTTTCATTCAACCAACCCGCCTTAAGAAGATTAAAGGGAAAGATTATCAGCGGGGGTGAACTTAAATTGGCTTGTTTGTTGGATGGACCTCTTTGGTATAAACATACACCTTTTTCTGTAAACTTTTTTCTCAATTTCATCTAACCTGAAGAGGGAAGACAGGCAGTCTCTGAAATATAGTACTTTTTTCTCTATATTTTGGCGTGTTTTTATGGGCTTCCAGCCTTTTTATTAGATATATATATAATAATATAATATAATATTTATTATTTATAATAATAATAATAAAATATATTAATAATAATATATTAATATATATATTTATAATTAAAATATATATTTATATAAAATATATATATATATATATATATTAATTTATATATATATTATAATAATTTATAATTCCTTATATATTATATATATATAATTATTATATCATATATATTTATATATATTTTTATTATATATATAATATATATATATTATTTATATTATATATATATATATATATTATATATTATATTTATAAAATTATTTATATTAATATATATAATAAATATATTTACTAAATATATATATATATATATAATATATATATATATATATATATATATGACATATATATTATTATATAATTAATATATATATAATATCATATATATATATTATATATTATATATATATATATATATATATATATATCATTAATTATAATAAATACATACATACGTGTGCCCCATATCAGTAACCCAAATAGAAATATTCGGATACATCTTCTCTACTAATACAGCATTATCTTAAATTTTTATAACTGGGTCATCGGCTAAATATAATGTTTTTGGACAGGTGGTTACTACTCATCAGAGGCAACCAAAACAGAGGCCTTAATAACGGATATGTATATTCCATAAATATCTTACGCCATTAACCCAATGCACGTCATTGACGTCTCAATGATCGTGAGGTACTTTAATACTAACAAAAGGCCAATATTACTAAAAACAAGCAAATGGACATATAAGTATTAACTCGGTGGACGATGTCAGGTAAATATTAAACTTGCTCTTTACATAATAAAAAGTTATAAAATAAACTTATGCTCAGGCATAGACAATCAAACGAACTTCAAAGGGGCAATATCCATCATTACCATGAAGGTTCTTATGTTAAGTTTATCCCCCTTCACTTCTGTCTCGCACACGTCTGTCTCGTACATTTCTGTCTGAATCCCCTTCCAGACCAGGTCGCATCCGTGTCTAGTTTCCCCTAGTCTCATGGACCTCTCGATAAGCATTATTCCTAGGGTGGCCGATAATAAAGGTACAGGGGAAAAGCCACAGAAATAAAGTCACAATTTTGGCTAGGGAAATGAGGTTACAAGAAAAAAAAGTCACATTAATTCATGGTGGCCGATAAGTTACAGGGAAAAATTCACAATATTTCTTTTTGGGTCATTATCTTTTTTATATTTTCAGGCTCGCGTTTATGTTTTTACCGTAATCCCCAACGGGCTTGTAATAAACACGCCGCAAAGGTGGATACATACCGGGTTAAAAGAAAAAAAAAAACAAAAAACACGGCTTGTACTAAACACGCTTCAAAGGTGGATACATACCGGGTTAAAACCCTTGGACTGTGACTTTTTTCCTGACTTTTTTACCTGTGACTTTTTTTTACCTGGTTTCATTCTGGTTAGTTCCGTATCTTCTATTTGTTTGCCTATGTGGGTTTCTTTCCCATCATCACATGCCTAAACACAAAAACAACAGTTTCTTTTCATAAAAAGAATTTAGGTTCTGTCTTCTCGATTACCTTCACAACATTTTCATAATACCCAAAATAAACACAAACCAAACCCCATGGTCAGTAAAACCTAATGTTACCCTTCAACCTATCAATTTCTTAATATGCAGCTGGTCCACTTGTATGGACAGTGTTGGGACATGCCGTTGAGATGTCGCAAGTTCGAGCCTCCCTGGGGGCGACGAAAACTCATTGTCTCTATCATGATCAGTTACCACTGCAGCATGGGGTCTGCGGTGGAAGGCTGAAACCAACATTCTTTGGAAGCTTGAATTTCAAGTTAATGGCTCCGTTGTCTTGCACCATGTCCATAGGTTTCAGATACTGAAATAATAAACAAATAATATTCTTAGCTAGCAAGGGTGTTAGTAGGAACATCATCGAATAAAGCCAGTTTAACAACAAGAATTTCAATAACGTGTAGTTACATATCCTATGAGCTTCCACATCGCTTCACTACAAATCTATTTATAAGAAGAACAGTCCATCAAAGCATCTAGAGTTCATATCTGACTTAGTGAAATCCTTTACCAATATTTCATCAACAGGAGAATGCAAAAAATTGTAAACCTGATAATGTATTGTTCATTCATTTTGCTTAAATTTTTTTTTTATTAAATTTGCAATATTCCATATTATTCGACACATGCTTTATTAACCAAGTGAAACTCCAGAAAATTCTTATTGAATATTCAGGATCAAGTTCTGTAGCATTTTTTTTAATAATAGCACAATATGTTCTAAAGAACATTAAATGGCATTCCAAATATAGGCAAGTCAAGTCATCTTTCAACAACATAATGTGTTGTTCATTTTGCTACAAACAAAAATTGAATTAATTCTGCAATATTGTATGTCACTAGACACAGATGCTTTATTAACCAAATGAAACTTCCGAAGATTCTTATTGAACATTCAGGATCAAGTTCTTTTGCATTTTTTATAACACATTCTAAAGAACATTAAATGTTATTCCAAATATAGGCAGGTCATCTTTCAACAACATAAACCAATATGATGACAACAACAAAAGATGGGCAACTGCCAGGACAATGAAAAGACCTTTGTGGAAATATTACACGAACATCGGGGCCTAGGAAAAGGGTCTTCCACTTATAATGCAACTTCACTTCACTACAACAGGTTGACGAGAAGACATTACCCTATGACATTGAATCACTATGTGGAAAACTCAACAGCTTTGAAGGAATCCTACCCCTTTTGAAATTTCTCGGAGTTAAAAAAAAAAAAGAACAGAGCATGTAAAAACTATCATAATCTATTCAAATAATGCTTCTCTGAAATGGGAAATTGGGAATATGAAACGGTCATAATATCTGGCTTCAACTGGCCCCAAACGACTGTTAGGCAGTCGGAGGACATCACTATTAACTTCTTCGCCTATACCCTTTTATTATAAATGTTAAACTACATATATTGTTAATGAAGAGACTTTGATAACCACTATAAAATACCATCCATCTGAAAATAAAAAGAAAAAAAACTTGAAAGCAAGTCCTACTGATGAACGTTTCAAGCTGCATTCATAAAGTATTTGCGAGCGCGAACCAAGGAAGGGGGGTTACTATGAGGAAAAAGTCGCTTTCATTAATAGATTACTCTTCAGAGAAGGGAGGAGGGTGGGGGGTGGAGATAAGATGTTCTTCGAGATATCAAAAAAAGATATTTAGAAAGTGTTTTGGGTGCTACTCCGAGGTGCTAGAAATTATAGTACTTATATGGCATAAGCTCTTTATAGGACGCTGTGTTTAGTACTAGCCACACGGGATCAAATTATTATGTACATCCATTTCTATATCGTGTGGTCGACAAATTATATCAATGAAAGATATCTTGGTGAATCAGCCTATTTCACATTTACCATAAGGTGTTAGGTACTAAATTTACATTTACCATACGGTGTTTAGTACTAACACCTAGGAGTAGGTGACGCGTAGGTAATAAGCTAGAGTAGCGCCATTTCTTGTTTGATGTTAAAATATGACAAAAGTGCAACCCACAGAAACAACACAAAGAAGCATAAAGAGAGAACGACAACAGACAGGTTAAAAGAGGATATAAAACCAGTTCACCAGCGGTACTACAGCAGGACAAGTGGGCGCTAAAGGTTATTCAAAAAGCAAAGTCAGCACTACAAGACCTGAACCAAAAATTGTCACATATGATAATAAAAAAGATGTCTATAAAAAAATTGCTGAAACTTTCTTCCTATGACTTTTTTTTGATCGACAGCCTAAAACGGAAAGACTTGAAGTATCAAGTGCTGAAAATAACATTGTAAGACATTAGGAAGAACACTCTTTATTCATTTGTACGCTTGCTCTCCATTATGTACACAGACCTATACGTATAATGAGATGACCAGCGCCGGAGGAGCAGAAGGTAACAAGTACGAAAAACCCAGGGGTTACGTAATGTATGTAGACAGAGCAAACAGAAAAGTGGCCATGCCACCGGTAACATTAGATTTTCTTTTGGGATACCAGATTAACAGGCTTTACTTGGACCCATCTTCCTATCCTTAAAATAAAATCGTTCTCAAAACAAAAGAATGTCAGTTAAATCACCTAACAGTCCATGTAGCAATAAAAACTTAACTGATAATTAATGAAGGAAAATTATGTGACTTCAAGCTTTTCTTAATAGTATCTTTGATGGTATACACTTCCAAATAAAGTATGAAATAGCGTACTTTCGATGGCTTAAAATTTAAATAAATAAAAAAACGCAATACAAACGTGGAACTAACAAACCCTTCCTAACCTCTGCTGACATCTGCGAGTTTTGAAACAATGGCGACAAAATATAGGCTGAATGTAAGTAAAAGTACTCAGGGGAAAACATGGAATCGAATAATCATTTTATTACATAATTAAATATTAGTAACATAGTTTCCAACTACGATTAAAACAGGATAAAAAAAAAAGTCATTCCTGAAAATCTGGTGTCGTAAGCATAATGAACCATTAGGCTTCTGTAAACAACGCCAATAAAGTGATGCCAAAGAGAATATCAATTTCTATTCTTCTTAATATATTAATAAAGGAAATTTGACTACCACGTCACTTCCAATCCCATCATAAAAATAATAAATGCAATAAATATTCTAAAGGTCATCGGTTCTTCGCACCTAATTCTGCATTACTTCAAATAAACAGACTAGCATAAAATTCCAAGACTTATTTGGTGTCGAGATAAAAAAGACTTTGGTGATCAAATCCGGAAGAGGATACCGGAACGCACTAGGCTACAGGCACTCACCCACAAGGGCAGCAGTGAAGAGCTATCAACCTAAAATTGAATCCCCGTTCGAACAACTGGCAGATGCAGACCAATTGTCCTCTCACTAAATTGCCTCGGGGATTTGGGAACAGGGACATGTTTACACATTTCGTTTCAAACTAATGATGTTTTCTGTTTGGAAAGCGGAAAGGGCACTTCTTGGCCTTTTTCGGTTCGAGAGAGAGACAGCGCTATTAACTATGCTCGGAGGAAGAATTAGCATTTGGGAACAAACTGAAAGGTATCAATTTATGCAATGGAAATATAATTACACAATATTGCTGTTAAGAAATTTCACTTACCTAAGTGAACGTCTTGCTCTTTACATGGTACATACATACTTGGCTCTGGAATCCTCTCCCTGGAAAAAAAATGATATCTTTATAAAATAATCCCTTGAAATTGTAAGCGCATAAGTCAGAAATAATTTTGATTCCTTCTGTATCTCTCTCTGTCAAAATTCCAAGAGTCCATAGAATACCAAATGATTCTTTTACCTCATAAGAGCACGTCCAATGTAGGATATACAACTTGGGGCCAGGGTAAGGAAGAGGTTCTAGATTTTGTTTGTTTGTATGGCGTTTTTACGTTGCATGGAACCAGTGGTTATTCAGCAACAGGACCAGCGGCTTTACGTAACTTCCGAACCATGTCGAAAGTGAACTTCTATCACCAGAAATACACATCTCTACACCTCAATGGAATGCCCAAGAATCGAACTCGCGGCCACGGAGGTAGCACGCCAACACCATACCGACCACGCCACTGAGGCGCTTGGAAGAAGTTGTAGAAGGAATGATGATAATTACTTGGAAAAACCATCGGCGATATCCCTCACAAGACACTGAGAATAATGGTCAGTTTTTATGAAAATTTCATGTGGTCGTCTTTGACGGTACTAACAAGTATTATCGGCAGTTTAAACAAAAGGATTCTCTACTACTACTGATAATATCAGTGCCATGTGAGCAGGACAGGTAGATTCAGATGTGCCTTTACTAAGTAATAGGTCCTTACGTTAAACATTATTTATAAGTGCAACATCATTAAGAATTTTATGATGCAAGTGCCCATGCGACAGTCGTCCTTATTTTCAGTACAGAAAAAAAAAATGGAGGAGGCGCTTGAGACCATATCGAGAGAAACGATATACATGCCGTGTTAACTCTTGTTCACAGGATTCAAGACGAACGGAGAATTACAACTTTTGTTTCGTTTGCTCATTCTGGATATGTGCTACTTAGGACAGTTTGGAAGAAAATTATTTTCAGTGATCTTTGTTGTGACCCAATCATCTCATTCTTCCACACTTCCTAGTTGCAGGAATTTTATTGTTCTGATATTCCTTAGATGACCTTAACCAATCATACGTTGTGAAAATACAGTAATTATCCACCTAAGAGCAAATCGTGTAAAAGTTATAAAGGAAGAAGAAATTGCAAAATGGATAAATAACCATCAACTTCTCTAACAGAAAAGCATAACCAGATGAAGGCTTTTGAAATAATAGACCAATTCTTCTCCGTTTCTAAATTAAATTCTTCAGTTGTAGTTATAAAAAAATGCTGAATTGTTTTCAGGTGCAAAAGTTGAAGCAACGAAGATTACTATCCACTAATATGCAGACGCACATATACAATTAAAATTGAAACCCGCGTACTAAGACAGAAATCCACCGTGGAATAAACAGATAAAAACAAACACAATTTAATGGCAATTGACACTCTCGCAAAGAATGTGAAAGTCCTGGAATAAAGGTGGAATTAAAGGCGTTCTCCCTTGGCATCTATTGCAATAAAGTATAATGATAATTTAATATTACAATATGGATTACTTGATCATAATTCCCAAAATATTTAACCATCGTTTATTAAAAAAGGAATCTATTCATATGCTAAAATATGAAATGGACACCATTCATCAGAGGTGACCCAAAAACCCGCTTTACGTTAACTTTCCTTATATAGCTATATCATTAAATCATTCCACAATATACCCCAGATTACTATAATATATACTACATTTGGACGATGATCCTTATTATGGTAATTACCACTGATATACAATTACAACCTGCATATATATATATATATATATATATATATATATATATATATATATATATATATATAATATATATATATATATATATATATGTTTTTTTTTTTTTTTTTGCATGCTCGTACCTACTATACTGAAGCACTGTGAAGTAGCAGTTCCTACCAAGACCTGAACCTAGCAAAACCTGTAGATATTGAATAAAGAAGGAAAACGAAGGCAAATACTAGATTGTTCTGTCACGTTGAATAAATCAAGTACAAAATTATGTTTCCGAACTGACCAGCGAAAACAAATGCTTGACATTGGAGCACCATTATTCTGCGTCCACCAACAATACCAATTCCTCTGATTGTCTAGAGAGAGAGAGAGAGAGAGAGAGAGAGAGAGAGAGAAGAGAGAGAGAGAGAGAGCATATGAATAGGTTAAACCAAATGAAGATGGACTGAAGACCTCAACAAGAAACTGAACTTGCATCACAGCTATCAGTCGAACGTTTGGTAAAAAGTCACTCGGGACCTAGGAAGGTCGGGGACTAAAGCCATAGAGGATCTTTAGGTTAGTATTTGCTCTCAAACTTTAACTCTGAATTTCACGAGACCCACATCAAAGGTCGTAAAATGCTAAATAAAACATTGTGGTTCTTGTCTCCTAATTCCGTAACATTAGTAATTGCTGGATCCTTGGAAACAACACTGTAAAAAAAAGTCCACGAGAATTGGTTATAGGAATGATATACGAAAAGTAGCCTAGCAGTGACAATGACATTCACATCTGGTTGCTTATAACTTTTATTATTATCTCCCATTGCACCCTTTACCCTCTCTGCATGCATATAAGGATGAACAAATAAGCCTTCCCTCCCCTTTCATCCACATCGCTATCTAAAACATATTCTTTCTTCCCTCTACTGCGTTAATATAATAATAACAATAATGAGGGTGAATGTGAAAACAAATACATGAAAATGAAAAACATTAATATAATGATAATAATAATGATGGTAAAAATAAAAACAAATACATGAATATGAACAAAAATAACTGCTGATTCTGAAATACTAGACAAGTGGAGTGCAAGATTACCTATTGAAAATTTCCTATTCGTATGATAATCTGAGGTTTACGAAGGCGTTCCCCTAATATATGGCTTTATACCACATTCATGGAAAAATCACAAGACGATGGAATACACGATGAGGCACTAGGCGCGCTTCCCAACGCAACCTTCGTGTGAAAGCCTGACAACGGCTTATGAATTCAGTCACCAATCTCTTAATCACGGCAGAACCCAAAGTTTGGAAACATGTGGTGCCAATTAAGGTGCTCAGTCTCACTGGTAATCCTTACCAACCTCTCCCCATCCCCCCGGTCTCTCTCTCTGTCTCTCTCTCTCTCTCTCTCGGCGTCAATAACTTCGTCGTTGCGTCGCCAGGAAGAACTAACAAATCAATCAATCAATCAATCTCTCTCTCTCTCTCGGCGTCATAACCTCGTCGTTGCGACGCCAGTAAGAACTAACAAATCAATCAATCAATCAATCTCTCTCTCTCTCTCTCTCTCTCTCTCTCTCTCTCTCTCTCTCTCAGCGTCAATAACCTCGTCGTTGCGACGCTAGTAAGAACTAACAAATCAATTCTCTCTCTCTCTCTCTCTCTCTCTCTCTCTCTCTCTCTCAGCGTCAATAACCTCGACGTTGCGACGCCAGTAAGAAATAACAAATCAATCTCTCTCTCTCTCTCTCTCTCTCTCCCATTTCGCTGAATATTAACAACAAATACAATATCAACAGTACCAAGTACCACATCATTTACAGCATGTATAGGTTATTGCCCTTCTCTCTCTCTCTCTCTCTCTCTCTCTCTCTCTCTCTCTCTCTCTCCTCTTTATCTATCTGTCTTTTCGCTGAAATCTGAGAATCCTATTAACAACAGATAGAATATCAACAGCACCAAGTACCACGGCATTTACAGCATGTACGTATAGGTTACTGAATCAGCATACTTCACTGAGCCACCGCATTTTAAGGTATACTATCTTTTAAAAGTGGTGACAAATTCATAACTAACTAAACAATTAGAAGCAGTTAATAAAAACAAATCACAAATGGAAAGCGAGCGTGACCTTTCCCAAATGAAATAGGGTCAAGATAATCCAAGGATGGAAGCAAAGTTGTCAAGAGATAAGAGAAAGCTGAATACCGGGCGGCAGATGATGATTACAATAAGGAACCCTGAAACTTTGATGCTAAAGTCAAAGCCGAAATATATTTTCATCGGTACGCTGGTCTCTTTCTTACTATGCAAACAATTTATAATTTAATACCTTTAGCAATAGAACACCATTCAAGTGTCACAAATTAATGGTTATTCTCATCACGATATTCAGTTACTCATTCTTTAGAAAGAAAAGATACAAATTTATTATTCAAAATATTCCTAGTTACAAAATCTGAAAAGATACCAGTTTATTATTCAAAATATACCTAGTTACAAAATCTATCACTAAAATTCAAATAACCTAAATTAACGCGATGACTACCCAGTCTGTATGACTCAGTAGGCAAACTAAAATTTCATTACCGCGTCAAAATATCGCCGCAATAACAAGTCTTCACTTAGAATATAATACGAACCGAACTCCATCCAAAACATTGTACCATGCACAGTGATAACCATTCCAATTACCCGAAACGGACGTAAAATTTTTCAATTGCATTTTATTATCCGGCAAATGGGTCCCAGCGAGACATTTCATAACTTAACAATATCATTCGGGGAAAACAGTTGAAACATAAAAGTAACTGACACAAATTAATCTGACCAATTATCTAGGGTATCCTTAACGCTAATTGATAATCAAAGATAAACACAAATTTAACTGCGCCATTGGATATAGATCACTCACCAGAATAAAGGCTGTGCTACATTGTCCAATTATTAACGAAAGCAAAACTTAAATCTCTTATAAACTTGAGAGGAAAATGGGGTGGCTCATTTATGTGGTTATATATATATAGGATATTTAAATATATATAATAATATATATTATTATATATTTATATTATTTTAATAAATTAGATATAATATATATCATATATTGTATATTGTATATATATATAATAATATATATTAAATATTATATTATTATATAATATTATGTTAATTATATAATTATAATATATTCTATCTATATATATATATATATATATATATATATATATATAATATATTTATATATTATATATATATTATATATTATATATATATATATATATATATTAAATGAACACATATATATATATATATATATATATATATATATATATATATATATATATATATATATAATATATATATATATATATATATATATATATATATATATATATATATATATATATATATATATATATATATATATAATATATATTATATATATATCACTTAACATTTCAACATTCAAAAGCCATTTGCGCATAGACATTCTGCTGAAAACAAATGCATAAAGAAAACATTATTCCCTTTATGTTGCAAGGTCATGAATGTTGCTCCAAATCACAGTCACCTGAACCTGGCGACTGATGTTCTGGAGCCAATAACAGGTCGGAGAATGCCTGCTAATGAGAACCCTAAAAAAAAAACAATAAAAGCAATGTCCGCATTCTTTTGTCACAAAGCTTTCATATCTGGTGTTGTGCCTTTCGCCGGGATTTACGTAATCATGACACTGCTCCGCCAACTTGTAATGTTAATAGATGCCAGTTATTAATATAGCCCAGAAAATATGCATTCGCGGAAACTGGCTTCCAGGTGGCACTACGAAATCTCACTTAAAAAGGTTATCCCCATGTTCTCAACAGAAATAATAATAATCATGTATATAAGTACAAGATAGCAATTTTACTTTTCATAGGTTTAATGAGAGCCAAACGAAACTCAGATATTGTATGAAAATAACCTGAATAAACAAAAGTCAATCAACTCGATTACTCGATATTGAACAAGTGACTCTGACCTTTTAAGTAGCTTCTCGGTGCGATCCCTTTCACATCGATGCTGCCCATTTATCACAGGTAATGAATAAACGCAGCCCTCACAATTGGCGATACCAGCTGAAGCTTGAAAACACACACCGAACATAATTGAGTTCTGAACAAGGACGACTTTCCTTTGGTGTCTATCTATCTATCAATTAAGCTCAAAAGAAATTATGCGTGTGGGCTACTCTCTGAAACCTATAGATATTGAAATATATAAGTTTTACGAAGTCTGGGTTTGACGAAAAAAAAAAACACGCACACAGAATAAAAAGTCAGTTGTACAGAAAATTTCTGATCGATTGGTCAACAGCGACCTAGTTTTCCCATTTAGTCTAACTGGGAAGAAAACCTTTAAAGAAGCAGATCCTGCCTACCCCGGAAGGCAGAAGTTTTCGACGAGAAAAGTGATGAATTATAATAACAACAGAAAGTGAAAATCAAACACTGTTCCTATTCCATGGCTTCCAAAACGACGTATCTTAAGTTTCAAGCTTCACTGTTTTCCTAAAACTCTTGATGTTTAACTTACCAATCATCGAAAAATCCCGTTTCTCTGTACACACCACTGATAAAAAAGGTCCACAGCACCTCTCAACTTCCAAAGATATACATAGTTTTAACTCTCCTGTCATTGGGTTGCTGTCACAAGGCATCAAATCAAGACAAGCGACAAATGTAATGGAAACGCTACCTTTTTTTGGAAGGTTTAACTTCAAAAGGCAGAATATAAAAAACATAATATGGCCCAACAATGCACATAAACACATACACCATAGCATCTATCGCTGATGTCCCCTGGGAGTCTGGTCTCCGTCTATAGCAGTGATTCTCAACCAGGGTCTACAATAGACTGGGGGTCCATGCACAAAAAATAACGAATTGGGGGTCTACGGTGATTTTTTAGTGGTCCACAGAGCAAGTCTACTTCAGAACAGTTGCTATTTATGGCACTCAGTAGAAGAAAAAACTTGAACTTTTACCGTCTCAGAAATTTAAAGATACCACCAATGCTTTCCCAACAATAAAGCCTCAGATCTGGTTGAATTATCTTTTTTAATAAGTATGATTTTTTAAATTTATTTTTGACGTGTCTGCTTCACACATTCGCTTTATTTCATTTAGATTTCCTTTTGACCTGGCTACTTATCCATCGGTCAGTGGCAAATACAAATGGAGGTGAAAATCGCCCATCTTTTTTTAGATGCTTATTTTCAGGATCTCTCTCTCTCACTGACAAAGGTCAAAGAGATTCTGTAATCATTCTATTTTACCTTGAGGGTTGAGGGGGTTCAGAACCATGAAGGAGCATTTGCTGTAGCCCTAATTGTCCCACTAATATTCCTTGGGATTCATAAACCTATGAGTGAAGAGAATACATGTGAGATTTTTAGATGATCAACGACCCAGAGAGGATATGCTCTTTGTCAGAAGTCTTAGGACAGGCGCAAAAGGTGAAACAATTTCTAATGAAGTTGTTACTTATTTCAAGGAAAGCAACATTCCACTCAAAAATACAAGTGCATGTGCTTCTGATGGTACACCATCCATGACTGGCAACTACAAAGGTTCTATCACTTTTGAAAGAGGCTGTCCCCGAAGTATTTTGCATGCAGTGATACACATTCAACACTTAGTTGCAAAGTAACTCGAGGACGTCTGCATGATGCCCTTAGTTTGTTTGTTTGTTGGTATGGTGTTTTTACGTTGCATGGAACCAGTGGTTATTCAGCAACGGGACCAACGGCTTTGCGTGACTTCCGAACCACGTAGAAAGTGAACTTCTATCACCAGAAATACACATCTCTCACACCTCAATGGAATGCCCGAGAATCGAACTCGCAGTCACTGAGGCGGCACGGCAACACCACACCGACCACGCCAGTGAGGCGTTTATGATGGCCTTAGTGTTGTGATAAAAGTGGTTCTCTCGTGAATTCTGCAGAGAAAATGAAGATGAGTTTGAACACCTTGTAATGAATGCTTACTGAGGTGAGTTGGTTATCAAAGGGGAATTGTCTTCATTGTTGCACTTTGGGATTCTACGGGAGAACAAGTGCATGCAACTAAATGTGATGTATTTTACTTTATCAGATATATTTGAAGAAATCAGTTTACTTAATAAATAGATCAACTGAAAAAATTCTGATCTCATGTCCAGTCAGGGTGCTATTACTGCTTTTCTGGGAAAACTCCAGCAGTACAAATTAATATCAAATGTCGTGCGTTTGCACAGTTTCCTTGTTTGACCTCGATTAGCAGCGATTTGCACGATGATCTTTCATTTTATGTTGAATATTTGGAAAATTTGTATGAAAATATGCAAGATCGGTTTAGTGACCTACTCATGGTTGATATACCAGCCTGGATGACAATTCATTTTGAAGTCAATGATGCCCATGTAGACATTTCATAACAGGAGACCCTCACTGAATTACAAAGTGATGAAATATTACATCCAAAATTCAAAGATTGGAAGCATAATATATGAAAAACATAATGGCACTGCTAAAGAGTTCCCACTACTCTCGGATAAAGCACAGCTCTACGTTATAGCTTTTCCATCATCTCACCTGGTTGACTCACGATTTAGACCCGTTTTTCACTCATCATCAAAAGCTCCAAATAGATCGGTATTGTGAAAAACGGTGATCTCGACTATTATTGACATCGATGAGCCGAAAAGGAAAATATTATATATTACGTATAGTAATATAATATAATTATAATATCCTATATATAATTTATATATATATATAAGATATAGATAGATATACCATATCTTATATATATATATATATTATATATAATATATATATATATACCTCGATCGATTAAAAAAACCCAACATATATTAGTACTATATATTATATAATAATATATATATATATATAGGTCATAATAATATTATATACATAATATATATAGATATCTATATATAATATAATATAGATAGAGATATATATAATAAGTTTTTTTTTTTTTATGAAGTTCCGTCTTTTTTTTGCTATTCTATTCTTTTTACTATGTCCAATACGCCTCCATTTCTCTTGGTGATTTGGAATCCCGTATTAGAGTAGTATATTATATATATTAATGTGTGTGTATGTGTAAATAAACTTGGTGAGCAGCATTTTTTCTGAGATGTCTATTAAAGTCTGACTATCTTGAAAGAAGGTAACACTTGGAAAGCGCTGGACTGAAAACATCAATGAGAGAAAGATAGAGCGAAGGTGTGGCCGAATCTTGTACTTCACTTGCCTCTTCATTTTAATTAAAAACGGCCATTCCCAGTTATAATAAGAATTTCTATCACGAATTGTTCTTACAATCCGACCCAAACTTTGGCTAGGTTTTCTCAAAAAAGACTATGTTATCCTTTGGAAATTAATGTTCACTTCCATCACGATTTCGGTGACAATGCCCCTTTTTGGGGGGGGCCCAATCGGAAAATACCAAAATTTCAATTTCAAAGGCTATCTATAGCCCTTAACAGGATAAAAAAATACACAGAAGACTATCTCTGCTTCCTTCCTGACACATTTTCCGCATTCTGAATAATAAAAGCTGTTGAATCCTTTACCAGCAAAAGTCTTGAGAATTTAATCGTTTCCAGAAAGTGATTATCTACCACTATAGTTAGAATTTGGTAAAAACGCCATCATT
Organism: Macrobrachium nipponense; assembly: GCF_015104395.2. Lineage (NCBI taxonomy): Eukaryota > Metazoa > Arthropoda > Malacostraca > Decapoda > Palaemonidae > Macrobrachium > Macrobrachium nipponense. The sequence continues at coordinate 66,042,431 of NC_087202.1, read as the reverse complement.
ATCATCCCGTTAAAACTCGAACATCACTCTGATATCACGAAAAGGAGACCAATCTACACGTGGTTGGTATGGTGTTGGCGTCCCGCCTCGGTGGTAGCGGGTTCGATTCTCGGCCATTCCATTGAGGAGTGAGAGATGTGTATTTCTGGTGATAGAAGTTCACTCTCGACGTGGTTCGGAAGTCACGTACAGCCGTTAGTCCCGTTGCAGAATAACCATTGGTTCCATGCAACGTAAAAACACCATACAAACAAAAATCACCCACCAAGTTTATGCCATTGAATGCCTTACGTAATAAACAAAAAGTGCAAACCGTTCGAAGAGGAAAATTCAATATACTCGTATGTCATCAATAACTAATAATGGACCTATGATCGAAACGAATAGTTAAACACACCATTTTTAAATTATATAAAAAGTTATAGAAATACTATTTCCATTATGTATTCCTCTATGTTAATCCCAAGATATGCAAAAAAATTAAAATTAATATTTAATTGTGCGTCGCGCGTAGTGTCTATTGTAACATCAATGGGGATTAATGTTTACGTTATAAATTCCTGTGGTTTGTATACATAACTAATTACCCCGATTATTAGCTTCACTTTATCATCTTTCAGACTCATTCCTCGATACGATTTCGGTAGGCTGTGGATAGTGACTCCCATGTGTGAAGGGGAGTAGGTAACAGTAACATTTCACATGCAGACGAACGACTGAAATGCAATTCATCAGTTTTATCCTGGAAGCAGTCGACTTTATCCAGTAGAAATATGAAGACTAATAAGTGTGTGAGCAACAACAACACGACTCCACACACAGTCATAAAGACAGAGCTGCTCGATGGGGTTTAATGGATCAGGACCACTTGATCCTTTAAACCCAGTGACTCCAAAGCATCGTTAAGCCTAACAGATAACTGAAAGAGCATGTCCGCGGTACGGAGCTCTCCCAGTCCCCTGCCCCCAGCCACTTATCCCTCTCTCTCTCTCTCTCTCTCTCTCTCTCTCTCTCTCTCTCTCTCAATTATTGTAATCTACAATGGGGAAATGAAGTTAGTTTTCACGGGTCTCATCTTGTCTCAAAGACCTTCACAATTATATCGAGAAACATGTTTCCCATACCAATTACATCACTCATTTTCCGGTCGAAATGCTGCATACAGTATAGTTAGATGAAACTTACCTTTATTTTTATGTGCAACAATCAACACAAATCAACAAGTCAGGAAAGATATAAAATGCTAACAGTAAAAAATAATTGAACATAAAATTCACGAAATAAATTCCAACGCTAATACTAATACCCAAAATCCTGGCATTGATCCAGTGATCATATATTAGAAATAAGATCACTGAAAAAATAACTATGCCTCGAGGTTATAGAAACCCATATTATATTATCATTATATTATATAATATTCCAGTGTCTAGTGTTTAACCACATCCTTCTTTAGCGTTTCAAAAAAAATCCTTAAAAAATACACTGTACTTACCTTCTTGAAATCATTATTCAAGTGGTTGTGCCTTAAAAACAAATTACCTGAGAGAGAAAAAAACTGAGAGAGACACTGTATGCCAAGAGCACAGTACAAAATCACATCATAATAAAGCCATAGATTTATGGGGCTGAGTCCTAATGGCACCTCAGCCAACAAAACTTGCAGATCCGTGTTAGTTCTCTAATTAGACGAACAACAACCCCACTTCGCCTTTTGAGACTAGCAAATAACAGCGACAGGAGATCCATCATTCTCTTACTGCTTGCTTATGTTACCCTGTGAAGGGATATCTGAGTTCACTACTGACTCCCAAAAAAGTTTCCAATCGCGTTAGTTTGCTGAATGTGTGGGGAAAGACTCACTGCAAAAAGTTTCAACTTGTAAGATATCAGTATGGGTACTCAGACTTGGTTGCACTATTTCCTCCAAATATGAGTAGAGCAAGTCATCTGTGTGTGTGTAGGCAATACCCAAGTGGACTGGAGAATGTTTGTCCTAGCAGGACAAATCCAACGCCAGATGCATAAATGTACGGCCAGCTTTAACCACTGTCTGGTGAACACCCCCAAGACTGTCCACCGTGGCTACCCACTCCCCTAGCAAAGAGGTGGGAGAGGGGAATGATCCCAGAACCAGTCCATCCCCAAACGTCCAAACTGACTCAGAAGTAACAGACCTAGAAGTTTGAAGGAGCACCACGGCTCGCCCCACACAGGTTGCTTTCTAGAGTAACAGTCTCTTGAGATCTGCATTCTCCTTAATGTATGTAAGGCCCAAGGAAAGAATTATCTTGGTTAATCATAGACCCAATGCTTGATCTACAAACATTGACTGGAATACTGCTCTGGCAGTAATTTTGGTGTAGTTGTCTCTGCTTGTGGTAGGGAGACTCCCCCTGCATGGAGACATTCAAGAGATGCACCAGGACACACATAAGTCAGTTATGGGTCAATCTAAAACAGGGCAATGATCTCTCTTAGAAAACAGGATATTTTCTCTGCTGGGCTAAAAATTGAAGATGTGACTTGCATGGACAGTTAAAAAGTGAAGCACTCTCTTGCCCAAGGAAGCATGGAGCAAGAAAAGATGTCTTTTCCTCAGGATCATTAAAAAGACAACATTCTAATGATCTCCACAATAGGTCTCTGTAATTCCCTCGCCCTTCCGTCCTCAAACTGCAAAGAGGATCTCCCCCCAGGTTGGAAGAGTGGTCCCTTGTCTACTTAAAAGCTAAGGCGCCTGCAAATGAAGAAGACTGCTTTGCCTTGCTTGAGCAACTGAGCCTGTTGCTGGGCCACCATCCAAGGGCCCCAGGTCCATTCTTTTGAAAATTGGAAAGGGGGTGAGGAAGCACCTGCAAAATATCTGCTCACATTTCCTCAATGTTTGCTCTAGTAGCTGGGACCAGGTCTGCAGGCCAGGAACCCTTGCTTACCCCAATAGACAGGTTACCGGAGCGGGTACAGGAACAGGGCAGGTACCAATGCAGGGCTAGTACCAGAGGGGGCTGGTGCCAGTATGGAGATGGTATTAGTGCAGAGCTGGTACCAATATGGAGATGGTACCAGTGCAGGGCCAGTAGCGGAGGGAAGCCGGTAGCAATGGCCCAGGTAGATAGGCCACTGGGGCTGGTATCAGTACACTGTATGTCCAAAGAACCCCAGGTAGCAGCTGCACCTGTTCCATCAGAAATGGGAACAGCAATACCCATGGCACTGCTAGCAAGAGACCAGGTATGGTACCAATGGTTCAGGTACACGTCCTACTAGGGCTGGTACACCAGGGGTCTGAAGCACCCTGGGTAGCAGTTGCTCCTGTATGTTCGGCAACATAAGAAAGGCGAGACTGACAAATTCACATTTCTTGGAAGAGTGCTGACCTCTACTAGGTAATTTCTGGGAACTGGTGACGGCAAAGGATCCTTCCCCTCCCACTATTAAGCTGTCCAACGTCTTCATGATACTTGCTACCAGCAGCCAAGGCAGGTGCATTGTTTATTTGGTCTGAGTGACTGCCAGACAAATACTTCAGGTGTGAGAAGCTTGCATTATCATTGGGCCTCAAGTTGTCCAGTTCCACTTAATCCAGCTTCCTGCAAACCTTAGGGACAAAGTCCATTTTTAAATACAACAAATTAAGGTTAGAATATATATAAAAAGATTGTAAAAACTCTTCTCATCTGGAAGTTCCAAGAGGGAGGCGGGTTGTCCAGTAATGGTCAACGTTCGGAGGCTGAGATGTATCTGGATATATATATTCAATCGTTTCCTGAGCACAAACTGGCAGTCGGGGAGCAAGTGTCAAAATTAAAGTAGTTTTATAATTGGTTAAAAATTTACGGCAACCTTAAGAGAAATAAATACTGGACTGGATGGAAACTGAGTTGTTATTACTCAACCCTTTTAAACACACATTGCAATGCATCTTTTCATATCATGAAACACTGAGGAAAACAAAGATCAAAATAGCGTTGTTTGGGGAGAAATATTTCTAACATAAAAAAAAATAGAGTAATCCCATTGGTATCTTCTTTGCCACATCAGCTTATATTGTTCAGAATATTTTGAGTCCCTTGTGAGAGGCACAATCTTGGTCAGAAATAACATCAGGAAGGAAGGGCTTAGACAGATAACCTTCAACATCAAAAACCCTACTAAGTGCTTCTGCGATTTTCATTATTAGCCAATGAGAGAGGAAAATCCCATCCAAATATGTATTATATGAGTCTGATACAACGAAAATGAGGTTAATATATCGGCTAAGATTGATTTTGAAATTATTCTCATCATTACTAAATACGAATCTATATGACCTATTCACTCATAGTAGCGTAGTGAATGATAGTTAACAAACTTCATATAAAGAAAAATGTTACATTATACACATGTAAATGTAACCTTCCTCATGTAGGCAAGTGCTGCAAAGAGCAGCTTTGAAACTCTAAGTTAACGAAAGAAAAAATAAACACAAAAGGCGACCTCACTACCATCTGCGAAACTTGTTAAGGCTGTCCTGGACGCAGGCATTTAATTCATTCAAGGACTTGTTTTCTGTAGGATGGTGCACGACAATGGGCAATAAGACTTATCTTTCATAACTTGAAAAAAAACGATGACTCGACTTCCCTGAAATGGATGGTAGTAGTAACTTCTAGGACTAGATTTGTTACTGCCAAGTAGAATCTTCTGTGATTGTTGCGATACATATGAATATTATATAAATGAACTTAAAAATGCATATTTCTGAACATGTATACAAAGATTCCCACAAGTATTCACATCCTAATAGCAAGCAAAATATGTATACAAATAAGCATAAAAACCTATAAACAAACAGGTGTTCTTCACTAAACGGGGAGAGGACATCTAAATATTGAATAAAATCCAAAATTTTTTCATGTAACAATAACCTTCTTAGAATTGCAACATAATGTTTCAGCGGAAAACCCAAAACTGAGAATAAGCTCAGTTTATTCACACTAAACGAAAAATATTTTAAAGTAAATGAATAAAAGACCAAAGAGGCAATCCTGGACAGTTCTGCTTTTTCAACGATACGACAACAAAAAAAACAAAAAAAGAAAAAAAAGAATATAGAAAAGCTTTTATTTTTGTGAAGAACTCAAGAGTGGCCACATTTCACAACTCATTCCGAATCCAGTTTTACTGTTAAAATTCCATGCGCAGCGGAACTTTAAACTTAAGGAGAAATAAGTTCGAATGAACAACATACGAGTATATTTACCTAACACTATAGGAAATCCGCAATATTTTAGGAATAAAACACCAATAAAATTAAGGCAGCAATGAAGCTCGCAGGTGGCGAAGAGTGGGAATGAATGAAAGTGTGTAGAGCGTAAAGGTACGAAAATATTGTAATACTTAAAGTGCTAGGGAGCTAAAATTCTCATGGCAATATAAAAGAAGACGGAATATGAAGAGCAAGTATGAACTTCAGTCAGAGAGAGGAAAAAATAATAAAACTCAGATTGGTAAGGTAAAAATTTCATAACGACCATCATAAGAAAAATTATAGTAAAACTGGGATTTTGTTACGAGCTAATAATAAAAAAAAACAAAAATGTTCCCCGCATCGATCAAGGGGGGACGAAGTTGTTGAAAAAGAAAACCTTCTGAGGGTTATATGACGAAATACAAAATGGAATATACAATACAACATATACATACATACATACATACATATATATATATATATATATATAATATATATATATATATATATATATATATATATATATATATATTTAGTGTGTGTCTGACAGAACTAGCTACCGGACGCGACTCCATATGACAAGTTAGGCAACAAAACGACGATTAAATTCACAACTTCCAGTAAAATAGGAGCAATTCGCGTTCTTTAACAAAATTATGTAAAATGTATCGATTCATTCATTTCAGCAATAAAATGATGAAAAGATAGTAAACAGTCTCTGTCTGTCTGTCTGTCTCTCTCTCTGTCTCTCTCTCTTGTAAAAAGAAGGAAAGCCTTAAGAAAGCGCCGCTTGAACTTCAAAGGAATGAGGAGAAACTATGCTGAATGGAGTTGTTTAGGAAAGAGACACAAGTTCTTACTGTTAATACTAATGCTGCTACTGCTAAAGAAAATACACAAACCTAACTAACAAAAAGGTAAAAAACCCTAGTACTTTACTTGCAAGAATGTGAGCCAAATATCGATAAAATTGTGTAGTTGTAGATTATATTGGGGTAGGTAGCAGACAAATAAGAGTAAAAAAACATAGGCTCTTTTATTACAACTAACTGTAAATTCAATTAACTGTGTCCATTCAGAATGGCATGGGAGTCTCTCCACGGGAATAAGATAATCACACCATGGCAATGACGGACAATGCAGCCCCAGCGGAACAGAAGAAATGCACAAAAAAACTCCCAAAACAGATTGAATACTGAAAACATTCACAAGCACTGATAAATATCAAACGTGAGGGCTAACATTCTTTCACAATGAAAGAGAAAAGTGAATAACTATTCTTTCCAAGAAAATACAACAAGGGATTAAATGGTCTTCACCTATAATAAGATTGCTATATAACATTGTCCCTTCAGCACAGACATTTTGACTAATTTACGCTGTACACATGAAACCACGCATTCTGCAAACAATCCGAACGCCTTAGACAGTTGTAGTAAGTAATGTTAACTTTAATTACTAATGCAATATCAATTTTTTTCTATTTCTATCTTGAATAACCTTGTTCCTACTATATAATGGCATTCGCAAGAACCAAACAAAAACTTCTTTCAGTTTTCTTCTGAAGATTGAAAAAGAAACCCACAAATTCAATTTGTAACTTATTTACTTCTAAGTATTTACATTTAGTTTTACTCCACACTCGAGTACTTTCAGGCCCTTCTGTGGCCCATTCTCAAGAGATGTTGGGATGTTAGCCTGGGTCAAGGCCCAGCAGTCTTCTGGACTTCTTCTCGTTGTGCTGTCATTTATGCGATGGCTGTTCTGGTTTTCCTTGACTTGAGAGTTGCCAATCCCCTCTTGTCGCTCTGATATCCTGAGCTGATGGTCAATGGGATTCACCCTTGTGGTAAGGGTGTGGTCACCGTAAGTCTGTTGGGCAGGAAACCTAATCTCCAGGTCAGCAGGGTCAATCTTAGCTTCTTTTAATATCAAAGCTCGGCTTATGGGATCTTCTGAGGTAAAACCTTTGTTTCCTTCAATTACTTTGATCTCTCTGATAAGCGCACCTTCTACTACCCTCCTGTGACTAATTTTGTTGCTTTTGTATATAAGTCTACTGTTTTTGAAATCCATCCTATGGTCATTTTCCCAACAATGTCTAGCTATAGCACTCCCCTGAGAGTTAAGCTGTACTGCCCTTCTATGTTCTTGGACTCTAGTCCTTATTCCCCTACCTGATTCCCCCACATATCTGTCTCCACAATTATTGCAATTGATTATGTATACCCCCGCTACATCATCTGTATTACTGTCTTCTCCTTCCAATTTATTTTTACATACTTTGTTTTTTAAGGTATTATCAAAGGTATATACAAATTTATATTGACTTTCTTTCATTTTTGAAGTGATTTGTTTCATTTTAGGCATAAAAGGGAGGGCAACTATTTTCTTGTTTTCTTTATTCCATGTACTCTCTACATTCGCTCTGTAAAATATTTTTCTAGCTTTGGTGAGTGCCCTTTTTCTGAACCATTCCGGGTATGCTAATGCATCGAAGCTTTTATCGATGTAATTTATTTCTTGCTCTATCTTGCAAGGGTCACACGTTCTCATTGCCCTAAGAAATTAAAACCTGTTAGAACCCCTATTTTTATATCATGACTATGAAAAGAGAAAGAAATGAATATATGAGTTTGTATGTGTGGGCTTTCTATATGTGCTGAATTCATATCTGTTTCTTTTCTTTCTATGAGTATGTTCTAAAAAGGGCAGTTTTATTGTTGTTACTTTTCTCTAAAGTGAACTGGATATTGTTTATCAGACTTATTGAGCTCATCTAGAAAAGTTTCCTATTTTATTTCCATCCCCTTGCAGAATAGCAAAAATATCAATCCACGTATCTCCACCATCCTTGCAGTTTTAAGTTAGGGACATTCACATTAGGAACTAGATTAGTTTCGAAATATTCCATATAGATGTTAGCGAGTATAGGTGATAATGAGGACCCCATAGCTACTCCATATTTCTGTTTGTAAACATGTCCCTCAAACGTGAAATAAGTATCACTGACACACAATTTGATCAACTCAAGGAAGACGCCTATTTCGATGTTCACGTTTGAGGGACATGTTTACAAACAGAAATATGGAGTAGCTATGGGGTCCTCATTATCACCTATACTCGCTAACATCTATATGGAATATTTCGAAACTAATCTAGTTCCTAATGTGAATGTCCCTAACTTAAAACTGCAAGGATGGTGGAGATACGTGGATGATATTTTTGCTATTCTGCAAGGGGATGGAAATAAAATAGAAACTTTTCTAGATGAGCTCAATAAGTCTGATAACAATATCCAGTTCACTTAGAGAAAGTAACAATAATAACTGCCCTTTTTAGACATACTCATAGAAAGAAAAGAAAACAAGGATATGAATTCAGCACATATAGAAAGCCCACACATTCAAACTCATATATTCATTTCTTCTCTTTTCATAGTCATGATATAAAAATAGGGGTTCTAACAGGTTTATTTCTTAGGGCAATGAGAACGTGTGACCCTTGCAAGATAGAGCAAGAAATAAAATTACATCGATAAAAGCTTCGATGCATTAGCATACCCGGAATGGTTCAGAAAAAAGGGCACTCACCAAAGCTAGAAAAATATTTTTACAGAGCGAATGTAGAGAGTACATGGAATAAAGAAAACAAGAAAATAGTTGCCCTCCCTTTTATGCCTAAAATGAAACAAATCACTTCAAAAATGAAAGAAAGTCAATATAAATTTGTATATACCTTTGATAATACCTTAAAAAACAAAGTATGTAAAAATAAATTGGAAGGAGAAGACAGTAATACAGATGATGTAGCGGGGGTATACATAATCAATTGCAATAATTGTGGAGACAGATATGTGGGGGATCAGGTAGGGGAATAAGGACTAGAGTCCAAGAACATAGAAGGGCAGTTACAGTCTTGAAACTCTCAGGGGAGTGCTATAGCTAGACATTGTTGGGAAAATGACCATAGGATGGATTTCAAAAACAGTAGACTTATATACAAAAGCAACAAATTAGTCACAGGAGGGTAGTAGAAGGTGCGCTTATCAGAGAGATCAAAGTAATTGAAGGAAACAAAGGTTTTACCTCAGAAGATCCCATAAGCCGAGCTTTGATATTAAAAGAAGCTAAGATTGACCCTGCTGACCTGGAGATTAGGTTTCCTGCCCAACAGACTTACGGTGACCACACCCTTACCACAAGGGTGAATCCCATTGACCATCAGCTCAGGATATCAGAGCGACAAGAGGGGATTGGCAACTCTCAAGAAAACCAGAACAGCCATCGCATAAATGACAGCACAACGAGAAGAAGTTCCAGAAGACTGCTGGGCCTTGACCCAGGCTAACATCCCAACATCTCTTGAGAATGGGCCACAGAGGGGCCTGAAAGTACTCGAGTGTGGAGTAAAAACCTAAATGTAAATACTAGAAGTAAACAAGTTACAAATTGAATTTGTGGGTTTCTTTTTCAATTCGCAAGAAACCCACGAAACCCCTTTGTTAAGAATAAATTGAGTTGAGAAGGAAATGATTCAAAGAGCCAGTTGAGGAATAAATGAAGCAATTATGCTCGGTAACAATCCGATAAAGCAAAAACAAAATACTGCCATATAGTAATTACATACCCTTATTTTTTTTCTTATATGCAGACAAACACTGGTGGTTGGATATTGAGTGTTAAATTCACCATGTCATTGTGTACGTGCATATTATGAGTAAGAATCCAATGAAAAGAAAGAGGGCCGAGAAATAGCTGTGAACCATTAAAATCATCAACAATTATATTATTTTTCATAAAGTATGTATACCATAGCTTCACATTCGGTCGATAGGAACAACATCGCACAGAACACTTCACTGGCCGAAGCATACAAAGACTTAGAGGATTGAATGTTATTTATTACAGCCTCGCAGTCTTCAATCTTACATTACCTTCTATCTCATTTACGTTCTGCCTTCTTCTTCTCCCATGAATTTGCTTGTTTGTTTGTTTGATGGTGTTTTTACGTTGCATGGAACCAGTGGTTATACAGCAACGGGACCAACGGCTTTTCGTGACTTCCGAACCACGTCGAGAGTGAACTTGTATCACCAGAAATACACATTTCTAACTCCTCAATGGAATTCTCGAGAATCGAACTCGCGGCCACCAAGATGGCACGCCTACACCATACCAACCACGCCAGTGAGGCGCTTCTTCTCTTCTCCCATGAGGTCTTCACCTGCGCTTCAGCGTATACCTTTTCTTACTGAGGTGACGACGATTAAAAATCAGAAAATGTTTTAATGCCCGAGAATTTGGTTACAAAGAGCGTTTTCTAAACGAACAATTTGCAACTGAGGGAGATAAAATTGTCAAAAAACGGCACAGACAAAACTTTGTATGCAAATATATAAAAGACCATTCGTGGGTCTGCAATTGACCGAGCATTATTTACGAAATATATGATAAAGATATTCACAGATAATGTTTTGTTTTGTTTGTTTGTATGGTGTTTTTACGTTGCATGGAACCAGTGATTATTCGAGAGTGAAATTCTAGCACCAGAAATACACATCCTCATACCTCAGTGGAATGCTCGAGTATCGAACTCGCGGCCACCGAGGTGGCAGGCTAAGACCATTCCGATCACGCCACTGAGGCGCTGTTGCAAATAATGTTGTTTGGTGTAAGTCGTAAGTTACACCAAAGAATTATACGGCCATATTAAAAGAGGAAAAAAAATTAGCTGCACCTATTTATTCACGCTGTAATCAAATTAGAATAAATACTAACATCCCAATAACAGCGCCCCACGAAATTAAGCTAGATAGTAAACCAAAATTTGGTGAGGACTGTAAACATGGAAAACAGAAAACAGAGAGACGAGAGAGAGAGAGAGAGAGAGAGAGAGAGAGAGAAGGAGAGAGAGAGAGAGAGACTGTTGTGTGTGTGCGGGGAGTGGGGGAGTTGAGGGGTGGGAATAACTTGTAATGCAAAAACGATTTGCAAATGAATAGACGGAGTAAGAGCGCGAGGAATGGTATCAGAAAACAGAAACCTTTGAACACCAGTTATGAAAAGAGACAAACTCGGAACTGTACATTATCATAAAAATATCTAGATCTAGTAAAATAATGACATTCACTGACAAACTGTCTATTTAAAGTCTATATCTCCAAAACAAATCCTTTAAGAGGTATAAATGGTATTACCACAATTGTGAAATTCGCGTAATAAAGAAAAAAAAAACTTGCATGTCTAACGGACTAATCAGCTTAACAATATTTCCACAACAAACACCGCAATGATGATAATTTGGACGATTTCATTTTACTGAGATGAATAAAGATACGTTTCATAAACAGTACACTGCCAGGGACTGAAATATCTATGATGTAATTCATTATTCAAAATGTCAGTTGGTGGGAATTAGTCAGTGAAATAAAAAATGTGTCTATGCAATTGACACAGAAAATTAGTCAGGGCAGTTTATTTCAGTATGGTTAAATTACATTAAAATTTATATATTCACGACGCGTGAATAATTAAATTTACCTCTGATAAGGAGGTCAAAAGATGCATTTAATTTCGTTTAAACACCAGAAAATGTCCGGCGGCAAAATAACTTTATGCATCTGTAACGGAGGGAGACAGCAGTCAGTACTAAAATGAAGCCTCTTCTTGAATAAGAAAATAGAAAACAGAGGAGTCAGAGGGATAACATAGTCCTTTGCACTGCATGTGACAGGACTGTCAAGGAAAATAACACCTCCAAAATAAGGTTCAAAATAATGGTTGAAATCGCAATGGCAATGGATCACAAGTACAAAATTATACCTCAGAAATTATACCTCAGAGAGAGAGAGAGAGAGAGAGAGAGAGAGAGAGAGAGAGAGAGAGAGAGAGAGAGAGAGTCATAATCATGCTCCTTAAATGTTGACAAAACATACCGGAAAGGACAATTCTAACAGACGAAATGTCTGCCACAGGTAACAGACAAGACGAATAAGACAATCTGCGATAGCATATTACTTTTGCAACTCTGGTATTCACGTGCTCGCCACACAACTACTAATATAAAGAAAAGACGCCAAGAAACATCTGAAACAAAATTACTAATGAAACTATTATTATTTCTTTAAAAATCTAGGAAACATTTTAATTAGATATTTCGCAATATTTTAGCAGAGTATCACCAAAGCAAAGTCAGGGCAAAGAAATACTGTGAAATGATAACAGAGTATCTTCATATCGAGAAATCTACAAACTTTAAATCTTACAATTATGTTTTCTGAACTATTTTCTTTTCGTTAACAAAACAAATGAATCAAAGAAACCTGTGCGGGTAACATTTTCATTTACCTATACTCTTTGTAAAACTAGTTCAAGGAATGATTCTGAATATTGAATGGAAAGATAATCAACATTACTATTAGCAAAACATCTTACAGCCATAATTGTTTAGTAGCACAGGGAAAAAAAAAGAATTCAGAGTGGGAAACGAAACACAACTCACCCGAACAATAATGCACGACTTTTTTAATATTAAAACTATAATATTCAAGTTAAGAATCAAACATTCTGGCATCATATACACACTAGAGAGCCCAGAGTAAATATAAAAAGGTAATAAGCTAGACTAAAAGGAAAGAGCAACCCAAGAACTGTAATAAGGTTACTAGACCATGAGCTTCTTTAAAAAGAAAAGATTTTGCCAAAAAGTGTGCTTCTTTGACAAGGACAAGAGAATTAGTCAGCACAAGCTTAAAAACGTATTACGATATAAAATATAGGTACTAGAGTAATACTATGATCAAATGAGAAGCAAAATATCAAACAGATAACTGGAAATGCTCCCCAAAAACAACAATAATAAGAAGAATTTGTCTGCAAGGGTCTAATACTTCGTCAGATACGTTTATCTTTGCTTTGACATATCTTACTCCGTTCCTTCCTCTTTCTTTCTCTTGCCAAAGTCTTCCAATTTGCTACTGGGTCATCATTCTTAAAATATCGACGTAAAACCTTTATTCTTATTCGATCAACGCTTTTTATTAGCTCCCGAGGGAGTAACTATTTTCTTGTCGGCACGAATTTACTTTAGTTTCCAGCGCTCTGAAGCAAGGTACATATCAGAGTTTCCTTATTTATTGCAAGTTAAGTCCACGTCATTTACTCTTTTCATGAATATAAATACATATATTAACTATGGGAAAAACAAACATGCCCTGGTAAAAGCAAAGCAATTACTGGGGGACAGAGAATTGCCTAAAATGTTCTTAAACGATATTAGAGGAATTTGGATGATGTGAAATGAAAATTGAAAGTGGCGTGATCGATCGATCGATCGATCGATCGATCGATCGAGAGAGAGAGGAGGTGGAATCATGCGATTGCAGGATACGATGAATGTTGAAGAAAATGAAAAAATTATGATGGTCAAAGGCCTGGAGTATACAGGAAAATAACCAACAGAAGGAAACTGAAATATGACTACCGCAAAGGAAACTGACAAAGTTTATGGAATCTGAGGGTAAGAGAATCAATTTACAATTAGTCCATCTGGCTCCACTGATGGTCCTTGTTTTAAAAACCGGAGCAGAGATAATAGATTTTTGTTGTTGTTTGCCCCCTCCCCCCTAACCCTTTACAACTGGAATTTAATCTTGTACACTGTTTATTTACAGCCCAAAATTTGCCTTGGTAATATTTCATTCCTTGTCTGGAGTCAATCTATGCGAGGTAAAAGAAGTGGTGCAGAAATCGGTATTTAGGATTGAATGAACTTGGTAGCAAACTGCATTGTGACTGATGAGAAATCATATCAAATCTTTAATGGTAACCTGGTTTGCACCGGACCTCAAACTGAGGAGTGAGCCAGGTTACAAGAACAGAAAAAAAAACATTAGCATGCAAGTTGACGTTTAAAACTATCTTGAAAATAAAAAAAAATGTTAAGACAGCTTTTCATAATTGTCACCACATCCCCACCAGTGTCTCACCAAATTATCAAAGATGTATCTTCGAAATTACCGAAAAGGATATTGCCTTAAAATTAGAATAAATATATGAAAAAAGAAACTAATAACACAATTTCACATTGACAGTAGAGATACAAACTAATGGAAATAATCCAAGAGCAAATTAATGTTGCCAGAACATTAGTCATAAACAACATTAAATATAAAAAAGAAAAAGAATGGAACTTCGCCAGCAACAAAAAAAACAAAACAAAAATTAATTAACCTCCTTCAATACGATAGAAGTCACTTTGCTTCGGAAAATTCAGCAACGGTTGTCGCCTCAAGAACACAGACCATTTTAAACAATTGCCCCGATGAATCTCAGAATGAAAATGTAAAATGTTACTTAAATTCTAGTGAAGCTACCCGGTGTTTTATTATCTTAATGCAATTAACAAGAACAGCAACCACAACCTCAGCAGAAGTCAAAAGCGAATGCAGGAAAATATAGTTTTGCACTCCAATTTCCGAGAACCGACTGTTTCTTTGTATGGTGTTTTAACGTTGTATAGAACCAGCGGTTATTCAGCAACGGGAAAAACGGCTTTCACGTGACTTCCGAACCACGTCGAGAGTGAACTTCCATCACCAGAACTCGCGGCCACCGAGGTGGCAGGCCAAGACCATACCGATCATGGCACTGAGACACTGAGAACCGACTGGAGTCGGCTATCAGCTATCTGTTTCATTACTTTGGCACATATCTGCAAAACTTTCTCTGGAATATATTCTTAACTATACACGTATTGTAAAGAGTACATAAATAAAAGGAAGAATGTATGAATGGTTAAACTGTCTCCCCGTTTATTTATTTAGTATTATTATTTTTTTTTTACTGAAAACATTTCCCGTGTATTTTGTTTTGGAACAGAACGGTAAATCGTTCAAAAGAATTCGAAAGAAAATTGTCATTAGATCAGTATTTGTGGTATTGGCAACACACGACCAATTGCACGAGCATAGAAAGAAAGAATAATTACGAACATAAAAAACGCGTAACCCAGCCCATAGATCATAAATCCAGAGGCAGTGCTGCCCAAATCTGCCTCCAAGACGAGCGTGACAATCTCGGGGTACATCAAGATCTAGACGCTGAGTTAAGGAAACCAGGCAACTTTTGATCAGTCTTGATTTGAGATTTATTTGTATTTCTTGTTGACACGCACAGCTCCATCGGTGATGAAAGGGTCGTATGTTTACTCACAAAACAGTGTTTCGCTCTTTGATTACATCGCTTTAGTGTGAAACTCAGAAGTTATTGGGTAAATAGACTAAAATAAACATTCAAGAAGAATATTGACTCTTAAATTAATACATCATTTACTACTGCATTAAGTACTTCTCCAAAACACAGATTGCTATACAAACTATCTTCGCAAATCATATATTCTAAATTAAATAGGCAGGTGCATTGTAAAGAGCTATAACAAATCCCTCATTGAAAAAGGAATTCCTTAAAAAACAGACTCTTTCTTCTGAACGCTTTATCATTTCTTCACAAATGGTTAAGCTTTCCCAAAACATTAGATATAACCGCAATATTTGCCCAATTACCACCATCAATAGGGTCCTCAAAGGAGCAGTAACAGATTAAGGAGTGCGGCTCCAGTCATATCAAATCAACAATGACTGATCGCTGTTTATATGGCAGCGGAAAATGTGCAAGAGATTAATCGAAAGTTGTAAATATAAAGGAAACTTTAGCAATATATCCTATTTTATTTTCATATTATCAGTTTATATATGTTTGGTGCTCTCCACTGTTTTCTTATTTTCGACCTCTCTCTCTCTCTCTCTCTCTCTCTCTCTCTCTCTCTCTCTCTCTCTCTCTCTCTCTTCTGATAAGGCGGTCGTATTTCAACTAACCATGATACAATTTCATTGATGGACCCCAAAGGATATACGATAAAAAAAAAAAAAAAAAAACATAATTCACAGAAATTCTAACTCATCCCGTGCCAGCAAGCGCTTGCGGGAGAGAAAGTAAATCTTAACAATAAACGAAAGCCAAAAGGACAGGCTAACTAAAGAAAATAATGGATGGAAACTAGAACTGAAGAGATACAACACATCCCGTTGTGGGGACTTCTTTAAATACAAAATATGTGACACGTGGAATAAACTGCTACCAGAAGTTGTAAAAAGCAACAGTGTGGAAGAGTTTAAAAGAAAGCTAGACGAAATCATTAGTACACTGTGAATGTACAGTAAAATCTGCTCGTACAGATAAGTGAACACACGATGTCTCCTCGGATGGACTAATAAGTCTTCGAGACACCCTAATTCTTGTAACTCCTTGTAACTAAATCTCTTATTTTCCTTGTTTCTTATCCAGGTTCGACGGACATGACTGCATCATAATTTGATCTCGCACCACCCATGGAAACCGAAGTGGCGCTTTTTGAAAAACATGGGAAAAGGGTAAGAACTGAACGATAGAGGAGGAACCGAGAGAGAGAGAGGAGAAAAGAGATGAGGGTGGGGGGGGGGGAAGAGAGAGAGGGGGGGGGGGGGAGCTGATTCTTACCAATATTCAAAACTTAACAAAGGCTGCGCTTTGACTGGATAATCTAATAAATCTAGTAGCGGTGAAATCAAGCTGGGTTATAACAACTGTTCACAATTGCAAGATTTACCATAAATATTTCCTACAGTGAAAAAATATTAATGGAAACATTAACCAAGCAAAGCAAATCACTAAACTTTTCGTTACATTATACGACGTTTTGAAACAGTTATAAACCAGTAAAATGAACAAATTAACACGCAAAAAACTATGAATATTTTATTAAACATGTGACAAAAATATGTAAATACACGAATTAGTACCAGTCCCCCAATGATCACAGAATTATTATCCCATTAAAATTACACAAAATTTACATTAAGTTTGACATTCTTTATGGAACCAAATCTTTTAAACAAAATGCAATTCGGCCTCACAAATGATGAAAGGTAGTAATGCTTTTGCGATGCACTTTTGTGATGGAATTCCCATCACGGGAGAGGATAAAATATCTCGAACTTATTTCGGCAGAGGACAAAGAAAATATTTTACGGCAAAAATAGAAACACCAAGGAGGAATTAGAAAGTTACAGTATTTCCATCCGCATTATTGTTTTGTTTCTTTGTTTGGTGTTTTTACGTTGCATGGAACCAGAGGTTATTCAGCAACGGGACCAACGGCTTTACGTGACTTCCGAACCACGTCGAGAGTGAACTTGCATCACCAGAAATACACATCTCTCACTCCTCAATGGGATAGCTGAGAATCGAACTCGCGACCACCGAGGTGGGACGCCAACACCATACCAACCACGCCACTAAGGCGCTTCTATCCGCATTATCAACATCTAATCGGTTTACAATTCAATAAAACAAATAATAATTTTCATCAGTTCCCGGTCTTGAAAGGTCGTTCTCGTTTCTTTACTTCATATCTCTCCTCTCCTGCAACAATATAATCATTGTTTCCCCCCACCCTGAAGGCGCCAGGAACATTAGCGCTTACTTAGCACATACATATCAAAATGCCAGATAATTAACGAGAGAAGCAAAACATGCAAGCAACAGTCACCAGTGACTTTGTGGTATGAATCTAGAATGTCATGGGTATCATAAGTACGACACATTTCCAAATTATTAAACTCTGAATTTCAGTGACTGCGGTTACATAGTAACTAGCAGAAGCCCTCGGAATTCAAAATGTCCTCCTTCGGCTGACAGTTTGTTTTGCTAGGCGAGAAGCAAATCTTTTTCTAGTGATGATTCCGTTTCGTGACATTTTATCTTCCTTTAATCAAAGACTTGCTGTTATACAACAGTGAAATTCTATCGGTTAATTCCCAATGGTAATTAAAGAGTCTTCACTGACTGCAAATACCGTCTTTGTAATTTTACATGTCACCTTGCCTGTTGTATCTTAGTGGTTCTCAGTGAGATGACACTTCAAGTTAATGAGTTCTTTTGACAATTAGTGAAGCAGAAAGAGGGAAGATAAATCAAGTGTAGTGGCAATAACGCCTATGAATAAAGCAGAACAGGAAAAAAAACCGTGTTCATCATTTCTCCATAACATAACATGGATCCACTCTTTATTTGCAATAATTTTGTACGATATTCTATATCGCCTTATGTCTGAAAAAGATACATTATTTCTTCGTATTCTTATATTAAATACAATGAGTTTTTTAGATTTCCAAGTCACTTATTGATACGATTATTTACTAACGTCAT
This sequence comes from Macrobrachium nipponense, assembly GCF_015104395.2. Taxonomy (NCBI): domain Eukaryota; kingdom Metazoa; phylum Arthropoda; class Malacostraca; order Decapoda; family Palaemonidae; genus Macrobrachium; species Macrobrachium nipponense. The sequence goes on along the minus strand of NC_087202.1, from coordinate 66,023,951 downwards.
AAACAGTCGCAAACCGTTTTAAATTTATAAAATGGTACTTTTCCGACCCGCAATGAAGATCCGACATCTTTTTTTCCAAAGGCAATTTCTTCGAGATCTTGAGTTTTATTTTAGTTAGAAACGTTTCACCGACACTCATAAAATAAACTAGAAGTTTACAGAGCTGTCGTTTTTCTTCTTTGTTTGTTTGTTTTGAGTAAAAGCCAAAAATAAGATTGATCTTTCCTTTCTCTCTAATGTTTGTGCATCACTGCAGATACTCGACTTAAGCTCAAGTTATTATTGAGTATGATTTGGGGACGTTGTGTGCCTTGTTCGTTATCATTACCTGTAATGGAGATAACGATAGCAGCACTGAGAAACACACTGGCAGACAGTATGATGCCAAGGGGATAATAATGGTAATGCTACTGCTAATTAGTATCAAGGCAGTTGATGGAGATAACATTAAAAATGATAACAGCAACGGTGGGCAGGCTGAAGGAGAGATAGCAGTTCAGAATTATAATGACGAGAGGCGGTGCAATTAATGACTGAGATTGGAACAATCTAACTAAAAAAACTCATAAAGTTTTCTCTTAAACCAAAACCATTTATTCACTTTAAAAAATCTACATTAGCTACATAAAAAAAAATGCACATTTATGATTATAATGCCATATTCATCGTAAGCCTTATTGGTCTGGAAGCCCCACCCCTCTTCCATAGCTCAAGTGGTAGGTTTATCATTTGATTCACATAAGCTTATTCATAGTTAGTTTATAATCCGACTCGTTGTTCTTCACAACAGTTAAAAGCGGGCAAATGAACATTCTTAGAATCTCAACTCATTACTCCGTTAGGGGGATGTTAACAACATCATTTGCGCAAGACGCTACACTATTATTTCTCAGTTCGGTGGGATATGTTACCAAAATGACAACCAACAAGACCACCAAACCTACGGTCTGGGAAGACTAGACAGGTCCTACAATTAGATCGTATTTTACCCCGTATGTCCACCTCATGCTGGAGTAAGTAAAACCAAGGTCTAAAACTTTCATGGGAATAGTTACAGTGACGGAGCGATCAAACCAATCCCTTTTGGTTCCCGTATTTCGTCAATTGCAATACCATCCATGACCAAGAGTAGGTGCTAGCGCAAGGCCAGCTTAATATACCTCAGCATTTCGTCTCGTCTCTATGGGAATAACAGAAAGCCTCTCTCTCTCTCTCTCTCTCTCTCTCTCTCTCTCTCTCTCTCTCTCTCTTGTTCTTGCACAACTCAATCGATAACCATAATCACCTTTAAAGTTATAAACTTTAAACACTAACAAGGAATAATTATGAAGAATATCAAAGACTGCCTAAAAGTAATCATGAAACATGTTAACAACGACATATAAAAATTATTTTATAATATATGAATATCTACTATAGAGGATAATTCCAATACAAAGGGCGTCTATGAGAACTGTTGCTTTAGTTTAATAACAGCAGAACTGCCAGTACATTCAAAATCATACCTACAGTATATGATTTATAACTAATCCGTCCTAGTTATTACCGAAAAAACTAATATCAAATACCGATTCTATGACAATGATGCTGAATGTTTCTCATTATTTGCTTGCCCGTTTTAATCAAAATTCCACCTTATATACGAAGAGCAAATTCACAGGCTGTTTGCACCCTTTCCCTGAGGTATGATATTTTTGTGAAAATTTCGTTTATTAAAAAGCAGTAACGTTTGCCCATGCTTTTTTGTAGTACATAAAAATAATCATGGGCTTCCTTTGTGCCTAAAAACTGTAATCAATAGTTCTTTATTATTTTTTCTACATGACTGGTCACAATTTTCCTTTCAAGGGAGATACTCACTGCATTCAAGTACCCTTGTATTAGATTTAAGAAAAGGATAAATGCAGATTATTTTTTGCACGAAACTTCACACATTAATAATTAAACGACACTGGCTCGAAGGACATCAGAAATATGTAAAAAGTTCAGTTCACTTGATAAAAATACACATCGGTAAGTCTTACGGCAAAGACAAAGTTGCTTGCAAGATTGAATATCAGACACCCCCAAAATAAATAACTGATATTAATTAAGAACTCAAATGTGACCTTCATGAAAGCAGCCATACATGCCATACAAATAAAATTTAATAATTTTAAATATACATTTATGAAATCGAGAATTAAACCGCAAATAACGATGAACATTCAACAGGAGAATGATTGGAGGGGAGTTCTTTGTTAGTGTCAGCACAATTTTAATTCGATCACCCATGGTCCCCTGTAGGAAGAGATGAAGGAATATACGAATGTGATTTCAAAAAAGGAAAACAGGATCAAATTTCTCCCTATTCCATCCGAGCAAAAAACTATCTTAATTTATCATAGTAATTTTCAACAATTCATACAACATAAAATTAGAATAGCAGTCAATACACTAGCATTGACACAGGAATTCAGAAAATTCGACCAAGACATGAACCCCTTTTCTATTTACTACACATTTCCAGCGCATCATAGTCTGTTATTTCAATAAGTTTTGTTATTCAATCAAACATTTACAATTACATCTCAATAGGAGGAGGAGGCAATTACATCTCAATAGGAGGAGGAGGCAATTACATCTCAATACGAGGAGAAGGCAATTACATCTCAATAGGAGGAGGGGGAGGAGGAGGAGTCCTGCCTTCAAACTAAATATTAGCTCTGAGGTTTGACCTGTCTTTGATGTTAGTGGAAATTGGAAGGGAAACTGCGACATGCGTTTTATTTTTCAAAACAGAGAGAGAGAGAGAGAGAGAGAGAGAGAGAGAGAGAGAGAAAATTCTATTGCTTTTCAATTACTTGTTATCTTACGCTTTGTGCATTGTAGCTCTTTAGCAATATTATCACACGAGATACTTAACGATTAAAGTGTTCGTTGTGCACTCAAGAGGGAGAGTGGAAGGGTGGCGGAGAGGGGAAGGTGGATAATAATGGAAGAATTGGGAGGAGGGGAAGGTGAGCGAAATACTTTCCAGTAGGCGGAAGAGCTTTCATTAGCCCTGAGGGTCACACAGGACCGGAAAACATGCGTTTCTAACGAGGCCAAAGCCAGTTGGGAGATGACTGACTTATGTGGATGGGAAGCGATTAAGAGGGTCGTTACTTAATTCGAGTTATAATGGGGGTACAGAATAAGGAAATGAGAAGAAAATGGAGTGGAATAAAAACATCTGACATGGCAAGAAGGAATGAAAACGAATCAGAGAAACAAGGTTCATGAAATAGTAAAAAAGAAACAGTTAGTAAGCCTAAGGGTAAAAGGAAGTGAAAATGTGACCAAGGATGAGGCAATATTTCATTTCATAAGTTGAACTGATAAAATAGGTATATATCAAATCAGTAGAAGCATCTCTTTATGTGTCTGGGATACTTGTATTACTTTTGACTGACAATTCGATTATATTGGTACAGTATACGTCCAACGTAAATTCAACAACTGTATTCCAGTTTATGTCACTGTACATTTCTGTCAGAATTTACATGAACTGGGACTCATCTCATGTGTGCTCAATTATGAAGTTACACCAGTGATATTTTGCACATAGTTTACGTTAGGCAAGGTAGGAGATAAATATTTGAACGCACTTTACTAAAAATATTAATAATATTGTATCAGTTACTCGTGAGAAACTCAAATATAAAAGGAACACTTTGGTAAACTTGTCCTGAGACAACAAATAGCATAAGTGGCAAAAAAACTCTATGAGTTCAGCTGAGGATACAAAAAGAAGGAAGCCAGGATAATAAGAACTTTACGAATGCAAAGAAAATAAATACAAGCAAGAATGTGCAACGACCAGCAACCAAAGAATAACTCACTCGCCCCCAGATGTTTGGCTACCATAACCATACATTCCAAATAGAATTCCAGACATAAACATATCTTAAATGTAAACTATGTGCAAAACAATCACCGGAGTATCTTCATAGTTGAACACAATGAGATAAGTACCAGTTCTGGTAAATTTTCAACAAAAACCTGAGATTCCTTACAGACATTCACACATAATACGTATAAATAAGGGCATAAGCTTATACCGTTATTTATGCATTTATCACGTTCCAAACTTTCGTGATTCAGTTACACATAATACGTATTTATATAAAATCGTTAATGTTTCCTAAAAGATTGTCATCGAAAACAAAAATGGATTACACAAGAGGTATAACATACATTGTAGCGAGGGCATGAGTAAGAGGCTGCGTCTACAAACTTAATGATTTATTCAAACAACAAATAGACAGGGCAATAGCTCTTGCGAGCGGTAATGAACTGACTGACACGAGGCGAACACAGCAGAGGTCAGAGTACAGTCAACTGTGTTTGTTGATGCTTATAGCTTCAATGCTGACATTGTAATGCTTGTGCTAAGTATGATACATTTAAAATAACATAAATGGAGCAGTGTCGCGAAAGAGGAGAGGTTGAGGCTGAGACAAATAGGTGTAAAACTGGTTTTCGACTATTGAGTAACAATTCTCGTTGCAACCATGCAATGTCCATTCATTCAAAGGGGAATCTTTAATTCACTTTATATTTCATTAGTTGTAGTTATTTTTGTCATTGTTGCAGTGAAATCATTCTGTTAAATTCAGATATGACTGAAAGATATAGAGAGAGAGCTAGAGAGAGAGAGAGAAAACTAACGTCAATAGTACAGGTTTTTGCGGACAGTAAAGCAGTTCCTGTGTGATTTTTGCATTTAAATGATTTGATACGGAAACTGATGTGGCATTCTTTTGTTCATGGAGGGTATATATGTTTGTCAACGGGTCTCCTAATTAGTTTCTACAGCGATTCATCCGTTATTCATTTCCATGAGTGAATTTCTTCACACACTCACCTTATGGCATACGTAAATTTCTGTTTTTTCCGGAAGTCTGTATGACACTGTCACCTTTTCCCCAAAAAGATTCTTTAATGAATTCTAGACATAATTATTAATCACAGGAACAAAAGTTCAATGATAGTACACATTCTTTATATGACAAACCAATTTAAATTGATGTATGAAAATGTTTCCGAGTTCTTCAGAGTTTTCCCAGAAAGCACCCGGTTGGTCAGCTAGAATATATATATATATATATATATATATATATATATATATATATATATATATTATATATATATATATATATATATATATATATATATATATATATGTGTGTTTCATATATATATATATATATATATATATTATATATATATATATATATATATATATATATATATATATATATATATAAAACAAGACGAAAAGACGCATTTACAGTTGAAGTAAAATGAAAATCTTACCGAATCGGTATAATCGAAAAATAACTTTGATTTTTTTTTTGATTTTTAACTGTACAATATATGTCAATGGATATCTAAAGGGAAATAAAAGGCTTCAAAAGGAGAGACTCAGACACTTTACAATGTACAAAGCTGTTTGTCTAGAAGGGGAAGGGAGAGGGGGAGGAGAATGTTACTAGGACTGAGATAAACAAAGGGAATAAATACACAGGCCACACAAAAAGGAAAAGAGGAACATCAGGAGGATGCATATATTCCCAAAAAGTGACTTAACTTCGAACACACACCTACACACACATACCTGACAAGGGTCATATATATATATATATATATATATATATATATATATATATATATATATATATATATATATATATATATATATATATATATATATATATATATATATATATATATATATATATATATATATATGTATATATATATATATATATATATATATATATATATATATATATATATATATATATATATATATATATATATATATATATATAGTATATATATATATATATATATATATATATATATATATATATATATATATTATATATATATATATATATATATATTATTATATATTATTACATATCTCCATGTAATTCCCTTTCAGTGTCACTATCAATCCAAACAATCGCATTTTTAGCTAATTTCTCGTCTACCGGTTTTCCTGACCAAAATTTCTGCAAAGCAGAATTATGCAAAAAATAAAATCAATAGGTTTTTCTTTCAAGGTATTATTATTTATTTTCATGTGCAAATTTCATCCTTAATGTCAATTACATCCCAGCTTTAACTTCCAAAGATACTGTCGGTGGACTCCATAAAACATGGAGGCATATACGATATTTGGAGAAAAAATTTTCGTAGTGTTACACGGTCAAAATCTTTCAGAATTCAGTTCAAAAGTGGATTTCTCGAAAGCTTAATCTCATTTATAAAAAGGATTCACCTCAACCAGGTCGAGAAAACATGAACAGTGATGTACTTGGCACTTTGAATCGATCAAACCATCATTCAGTTTTTATTTCCATCGCATCTGTCAACTTCCTTCCTTTCTGTCGCCGACAACAAATACTACTGAATAATAAAAAGTAAAAACTCATGGGATTCTGAG
>NC_087202.1:65959973-66012473 GCF_015104395.2 Macrobrachium nipponense | reverse complement strand
TACTAGCTGACCAACCCAGTGCTTTATGGGAAAACTTTTAAGAACTCAGAAACTCATACATCAATTGGCATTGTTCCATCATATAAAGAATGTGTACTTTCATTGAAATTTTTTTCCTGTGAATAGTAACTCTGTCTAGAATTCATTAAAGAAACTTTTTGGGGAAAAGGTGACAGTGTCACACAGAATTCCGGAAAAAAAAGAGAAATTTACATATAAGGTCAGTGTGTGTGAAGAAATTCACTCATGGTAATGGATAACGCATGAATTTCTGTAAAATCTACTACTTAGGGACAAGTTGACAAATTATATATACCCCACATGAAGAGAAGAATGACACATCATTTCCCGTATGAAATCATATTTAAATGCGAAAATCAGTCCTAATGTCAGCAAAACCTCTACTACAGAAGTTAGCTCTCTCTCTCTCTCTAGCCCACTCTGTCTTTCAGTCATATCAGAACTTAACAGAATGACTTCACTGCAATAATGACAAAAACAACTACAACTAATGAAAGAACATGCAGCAGGTCTTGAGGACGTAGTGTGGTTTTGGACATGCGCACCTTCAGTTAACCAAGGACCGTTCGTCACTTAATTATCACCCTGTTTTCAAGACAGGTATTTGAACGTCATTGTATAGATCCTAGTTGGTAGTTTGTTCAGCTTGCGACGTTGAAGTGATTTTAAAGGTTTTTTTATATGATTTTTTTTCATTGTCTTGATGTGCGGTTTGGACCAAGGACCGTTTAGTCATTCAATTATCACCCTGTTTTCAAGACTGGTATTTGAACGTCATTGTATAGATCCTAGTTGGTAGGTTGTCAGCTTGACGATGTTGAGGGATTTTAAAGGGTTTTTTTTATATGATTTATTCTCTTTATTTGATTTTTCTCATTGTCTTTGTGTTCATTGCTGGGGCCTCGTGATCCATTACTTCAGAATTTATTTAATTTGGAAGTTGCCAGTTGGTGTGAGTTCGCCATTCAGTTCATGTATTTATTGAATTTGAATATCTTAGTGTTATAATGAATGTGTAAAAACCATCCCGATCTTGCTGGACCTTTGCTTAGAGTTTGTTGATTTTGCCCTTTAGACCAGAGCATCATCGTCCAATACCATCCAGGAACCTAGAAGCCATTCCAGAAGGGAAAATTTCCGACACTGACAGCACCTGCATAAAAGGTGGAACGTCAGGTGAGAAATGATAATTAACCTAGAAGGCACGGCAGTAAAAGGTGACGCGAAAACGAAAATTTCATTTGTATTTTTTGTTTTGAGTTTAAACCTTTCTGGAGTGATGCAGGTAGAGTTCAAGATTTTCTCTGGGTCTTGGATTTCTATGAAAACTAAGCAAATATACAAAAATTCACTTAATATATATATATATATATATATATATATATATATATATATATATGATATATATATATATATATATATATATATATAAATATATATATGTTCTATGTTGCCACTTTCAATACACATATATTTCCTCTTTGACTGTATAAAATGCTATATATGGAGCTTTGCAACATTTTTCAGATTCCTTATCTAGCTTAGAGTTATAGGATGTCTTAAAATGCATGTTCAGATTCTACATAACATAATTTAAAAGTATATAACGTAGAATGAAAAGAGAGAGAGATTAACTTTGTCTGTTCTGAGCTAGATTGTCTCCCTATTGTGTCATCGCCTCTAGATAAGAGGAACTCGAGATCTCCGTTTGTTTTCCTGATCGGTCATCACGTTTGTATAAGGGATTTCTGTTTCGATCGAGTCGGGGTGTCTTTGTTAAGCATACTACGTATATGGTTTCATACGTCTACATCTTTGTCAATAACCACGTGCAGATTTCACGATTTTTCTGTAAAGTTACATAATATTAGAAGCTTCTAGAAAGATTGCATCATCTCTCGCATGCCCAAACGTTTTGTGCCAGATCCTCTGCCCAACTCCCATGCGAAATGAAAGCAGACATTACAGATTTTGAATCCCTGGCGTTCAGACATCTCCCTCTCTCTATCTCTCTCTCTCTCTCTCTCTCGCACGCTACCTTTGAGTTTATATCAACATAATGTAAAGATTTATACTTAGACATAGGTCACTCGTAAATTTTAGATTTTGTATTTCTTGGAGTTATTTAGTATTATTTAATGTTTTTCATGGAATCTGAACAAACATTGTACAAGTGTGCCATGGCGCCTTTTATTTTCATTTGAGAAATATTGTGAATTGTCATGAATTTTTGAGGAAGCTGCAGTAGAAAGAAATTGGTACCAGGTAAAGTGATATATTTTTTATTAGTTGCAACTAATATTTACAGTGGTTTGAAGAACGATTTCAGTTTTTACACGTTGCAAATTTTTGTGTTTTGTGTTTGTTTCATTTGAAATTATTTTTATGTTTTATGCATTATAAATTTTCTTATTGAAGTGTGTCTTTTTATTTTATATTGCTGTGATTAGTACATTTGTACAATTTTGTTATTTTCCACATTTTTCTGTGTTTTCATTTGCATTCACAATTTAATAAGTTAGTTATTTTCATTACTTAATCATTGCACATTTTATTGAATTTAACACTTGTGAATTAATTTGCATTTACTTAGAATTCTTTTCAAGTTTTCTTGTTGTTTAGCACTCGTGAATTAATTTCCAAATTTTAATTATTGCCTAACACTTTTGAGTTTTCATTGAATTAATTTTCTTGAATTTTGTGACAAATTAATTTTGATTTAATTTTACTTAATTGATTCAAGAATTAATTAAACTTGGCTTTGTTTTCGAGTGACAGTAATTTTCCCTGATATTGTGAATTTCACTTATAAATTTTGAGTTTGATAATAAATGTTTGTATTTAAGATTTTTATAAGTGTTTTCTTGTACACAAGTGTATAAATATGATTATATTTATGTTAGATAGAAACATAGAGTGGTAATTGAGTTGTTTTCCTTCAATTTACTTATAGTGGCTTAGAACCAGGGAAGCACAGACTTTTGAAATCAGGGAAATACTTAGACTTTTAAAGTTGTTGATGGAGTGATGCCCTTAAATTAATTTAATTACTTACAAAATTACTTCACACCTGTTTTGATGTACTTTGTCTGATTTTCTGCAATACTGATAAGTTGTTTAAGGGATCACTGTTTCCTTTAGAGTATTCAGTCATTTAGTACCTGTGATGGAGGTTCAGGTGTCTGGCTGTTGTGAGGTAACAATTAATGAATGGTAAGTGTAGTAACCAGATAATTGGCACTTCGTCACAATATTAACATTTTAGCATATTTTTTGCTAGTTACCAGTTCCCTTATGGGATTCAACTTTGAATTTTTGTTGTAAAATCTGTTCAGACGGTAAAACGTTTAACATATTTTGCTAGTTTACCAGTTCCCTTATGGGATTCAACTTTGAATTTTGTTGTAAATCTGTTCAGACGGTAAACTTTTTTGCAGTTTGAGAATAAGTGTCTTAATATTACTCTCCTATAATCTGTGTTTTTCCCTCTCCCTTGATCCTTGGGTAGTGGCGGGACTAGTTGCATTTACGTATTTTTAGCCTCAAAAAACACAATCACTTGTTGTCCCCATGAATAAGCTTCAGAAATATTTTTCTTCAGTTTTCACTTATATGAACTCTACACCTGTAGAGAGAGAAACACGAAATAGGCGAGAAGCAGCAAACGAGTGGGTGTTTAATTCTCTCACTTGTTCTTATTATATCTTTTATTTCCATTGGCCCTGCTCGCTCTCTCTCTCTCTCTCTCTCGTATGTTTTCTCTCACTCTCTTTCAACTTTTCCCTCATGATGATACTCGCTCTTCTTTCCCATTTGTCCAAAGGTCTGCGCTCTGCATCACCTTAATGTAGTAACCAGATACTTGGTACTTTGTTACAATATATACATACACACACACACACACACACATATATATATATATATATCTATATATATATATATATATATATATATGTGTGTGTGTGTGTGTGTGTGTGTGTGTGTGTATTGGTAACTTGGTAATTGCGAAATACTAATTCTACTTCAGTTTTCCGATACCGCCGCTTTCTCCTCTCTCTCTCTCTCTCTCTCTCTAAACCTCTACGAGTGGTTTTTCTCTCAGACGTTTTATCTGCAGTTATATACGGTACCAAGACAGTTATACTTCCTCAGAGCAGCCAACCTGCGTTTTGTCCTTCCTTTTCTAAACCCTTCCCAATGAGAACCCCAACCGCAAATTCCTTTCACGAGGAATAACGAACACGATCTTAACTCGGCAATGAGAACAAAATTCACATGAACGTCGTTCTCGTTTATTCCCCAAGAGATAAAAAAAAAAAAAGCTATAACGATAAATAACCGATAGAAAAAGAAAGAAACGTCAATCCACAGGAAAGGGAGAGAGCGATATATGACACAGCCTCTCAACACAGGGTCCAGCAACAGAGTGCCGCTCAGTCTCAGTCAAAACTCAGATGCCAGTAGTGATAGTTCCTCCCCTCACCACTCTCTCTAGCGCCACTGTACGGCTGTCTCAATAACAACATTTATTTCTGTGGGACAATATTTTATTTATTTATAAACGTATTTTCACATTCAAACGGCCTCTTCTTATAGCTCATTGCTGATTTTAGTTTTATGTCCATTCATTGTGTATGAACACTGCCATCTAAGCTATCGATGTTGGCAGCAGTTTAGGAAAGCTTTAAGTTCACTGGTGTCTGTTTTAAGTCATTTTTACAACGATTTTCATGGCCAGTTTTCTACAAAAGGAAAAAAGAACGGGAATTGTGTTGTTACAAAATAAGTGCTGAAGAAGGAATATTCCCTCTTTCCACCTTATTTCCTCAAAAGTCCGGAGGTTTTATTTTTTAAGAAAATACAGAACATGCAATATGCATATTACATGAAAACGTCAGCCAGTGTTATTTGAAAGAGGGGGCAAAGGTGGTATGTAGAAGTCCCAATTAGTAAATAAGAAGAGATTATTAGAAATTTATGTTACGGTTTAACGGGAAAATATGCCTATAATCCTAGAAACAATTTTATACCATTTGTAGAGCTTTCCTGATGAACAATGAAGGCCTCGTCTGTTTCTGCGTAACTGAACTGGATCAAACTGTGTTTGAAGGGAGAAAAAGAACTATTTTTGCCGGATTTTTTTCTTATAACATTTATAGTTAAAAGGCTTCACTTTGGAGTGGAGAGAACTGCGGAAATATTTTGTCTTATACCTACATCAAGATGTCATGACTGTGTGCTTAATTGTGCAAATAATGCTAATTATTTACTGAAATAGTACAAAAGGTAACATTTATACTAGTTTTGTACGGGCACTAGCTAACTGTTTGAGAGAATGAGGGGGAGAGATACTCTATTGAACATCCCCAAGATTAAGAAAAAGAGCCACTAAAAGAAAACTAAATCCATAGGGTCCCAGTGTAAGAATTTCAGCATTTGTATCATCTCTCACTGTTTGCAGTTTGAAATGGGAGATGATTTATAACTTTCAGTTTAGAAAAAATGATTAAGAAGCTCTATTTTTACGCAAATAGAATAAAAAGCTGGTTGACATAACAATCCGAAATATGATATAGGTCTTGACCAAAAGTTTTAATTTGTTTTCTAAGGGACAAGCCATTGATATCACGGCAAGGAATGACCTGTAGTCGATGATTACTGTCTTATCTATGTATATTCCTTGCATGTTTGACATTTAAAAATCATTAGAGAATGACTAAGTGGAAAGAAGGAGTTTTCTATATTGATTTGATAATCCACGTTTAATCCCATCTCTCTCTCTCCCTCCTCTCTCTCTCTCAGCTCATAAAAAAATAGTCAATGGGAATTACAGGTTGCATATCCAACTTAAATTGTTTCTTCCTACACTGTTCTATTTCAAGGCTGACCTCTCTCTCTCTCTCTCTCTCTCTCTCTCTCTCTCTCTCTCTCTCTCTCTCTCTCTCTCTCTAAAAACGCATTTGAACTTTGTCAAGTGACAAACAAAATGAAACTCCAGCAAAGGGAATACGTTCACATTAAAGAATTATGATGAGATAAAATAAAACAAAATAAAATTCTTGTTCTTTCCACGTATCACTTTATAGACCATGTCCTTTATAAATTGTTGTATTAAGAATACTAACAATAGCAGTTTACTGTCGAAAACAGTGCATGTAAGTGCGGAATTTTGTATAACATTATTTGAGTAGGAGCTCATGGTTAAATCGGGTTTCTTTGTTGGAGAAAAGAACAAGAAAAATTAAAAAGTAAAAATTAACATAAAATTGCAGGACTAAAATTGATCCCGTTATGTTTTCACGCTTTAGAAAATAATATTCTTCATAAATTGTCGTTGTTTAAAAAAAATTACAAACTACCGGTTTCTTTGAGAGGATATCTTAAACATCGGGGTGTTTTTTTTTTCTGATTATTAGTATTTTGTGCTTTTCCTTTATATTTCTGTAATAAATTATTTATAAGGCAAGAATAAAGTTTTTTTTTTTCGTTTAATGATTGAGGAATTGTAAAGACCTTGATACTGTATGGCTTTGTGTGTCCTATACAACATTTCTCGCCTCAATATCCTTATAAACTGTTCAGTCAACAGTGGTCAATTACCAATCGCTATGTATACTTTTGAAAAGTTCTTGGGACCTTCCTTCACAGCCAAAAACTTCTCGGCAAGAGTTACTGCTTCCTGGAGTATTTATTTGAACGACTCTCTCTCTCTCTCTCTCTCTCTCTCTCTCTCTCTCTCTCTCTCTCATATATGTATATATATTTGCCGTATTTGGGGTTAAAGGGTGACTTAATCCCTATAAGGCATTTATTACTTCGTTTACTAGGGCTAGGTATATTCCAGTATTGTTTGCATTACTTTTTAACTTATTCTGAAGATTAGTAGGAGGGGATGGTAAAACATGAAAGACTTAAGTTTAGTGGAGGGGAATCCGGTATTTTACTATTCACTGTTCTATTTAGTAACTTCAGTTTTATTTCATTCCTTTTAATAGGATTTTAGAATTTAGAATCCAGTCATCCACGCTTGTCTTTTTCATGAATTTTATACTTGAATATAACAGAGTTGTCTTTCAGCATTTACTGAAGGTTTTTTCCCTTTACGATTAATAAAGTTTTACTATTACAGATTTCATAAGTCTCCATTTTTACGAAACGTGACAACACATTGAAATATAAAGTGGAGAGCCTCAAATTTTCGATACAAAAATACATGAGAACTCTCTCTCTCTCTCTCTCTCTCTCTCTCTCTCGTGTACATTTCATTCTGTTTCCTATTTTAGCATAATAATGACTTTAATTTTCTGTCTTACGTAAAAGTAGCCATGATCGTAGTATCAAAGCAGGTAATCTTTACAAGTAAAGATCAGACGTTTTAGGCAAAGTATGAATCCGAAAAACAAGTGGTACCCTGAAACTCAAATTTGGCAACGCCTTAAGGTCATTTCCACGTAGTGAACCCTGAGTGACACTGATTTGTGCAGGGATTGCATGCATCCTAGAGAGAGAGAGAGAGAGAGAGAGAGAGAGAGAGAGAGAGAGAGAGAGAGAATTCGTATAGTGCGGTGAGCGATGAGTTTGAGTGGAAGATGATGAATGGTTTGGCATTTTGGAGTAAACCCCACCCCCCCCAAAAAAAAAAAAAAAATATATAAAAAAAGTGAAACTGGGATGAAAATAAGCAAACGAGAAGCGAGAAATGAGGAAAGATTACGCTTTGAAAGAGAAGTCAAAACTAGTTTTAATTTATATTGCAGTTATAATAATAAAAAAAAAAATATTAGGTTTTATTTTCATAACGAAAATGGAAGTCTGATGGAGAAAAGAAGTTTCGATGGAGATAAAGTAATAAGGAAATGAAAAAAAAAAAAAAAAAACTTTTGGAAGAGAGCGGTTTCTAGACGTTTGTTGCCGAAACTGCCAAGCGGTTGAGGATGCATAATTAGATCGCTGAATGAGTTACTTGTATTTCCGTGTTCTTCATAATGTACTTGCTATACGTATGGATGGCATGTGTACACATATATAACGCTTGAGTATGTATTTATTAAAGCCAATTAGTAAAGAAAAGACATAGCTATATACTAACATTTAACATGTTTTTGCTAGGTTTTAAACCAGTTCCCTTTACGGGATTCAGCTTTGCATTTTTTGTAAATCTGTTCAGAAGGTAAATGATGCTTTTATTTAATTTAACAACTTTTTTGCAGTTTGAGAATTAGTTTTTGATATACTCTCCTCTAATCTGTGTTTTTTACGCTAACAATACATCTAATAAGAAGGATCTTGTGTTTTTCCCTCTCCTTTATCCTTGGGTAGTGGCGACTAATTGCAGTCGTATTTTAGCCTCAAAAAACACAATCACTTTTTCCCCCATGAATAAGCTTCAGAAATATTTTTCTTCTGTTTTTCACTTATATGAACTCTACACCTGTAGATTACCTATCACAACCAAATCACCTTCGTCACTCGTACTTTCATCGACTAGCTCTTCTTTCACTTTCTTATCACTCCTGACCCCTCACAAGACCCAGTCGGCCTACCTCCTTAGCTCTCTCTCCCATGAATCCCTTCATCATTTCCTGCATCATCTCTTGCATTGCAATCATCATTACCCCGAATTTTTCGTCCATTTTCTCAATGATTCTCTCTTCCGCTCCATTCACCTCTTCTTTCATTTCCACGTTCGCATTCCTATCATTTCCTCTAACTCGCTCTTCAGCTCCTCGCACTCTACCCTTAACCTCTCATTCTCCATTTCCAACCTTTTCTTAGCTTCCCTCGCCAACCTCAACTCTTCCTTCAACCCTTCCATCCTCACTTTCTCCACCAATCACACAACTCAGTACCCAATCGTCCTGCAGCTGCCGTACCAACAACTAACTGTGCGTGTGCCAAAAAATAATGTGGCGGGATCACAAGCTGAAAAAAACAAGCTGGCTAAATCCCCCCACAAAAAACTTAATCACTCCAGCTGCCCAACCCACCCAGTCACACTTTCCTCTTTACACTACAGCATACACGCAGGACAATTGACCTATACCTACATAAAAAAAAAAAAAAAACACGTACTTAATATCTCCAGATACTCCAGGGCTGTGCTGTGCTGTCTGTTGGTCGAGGTCACTGGAACACTAACAACCACAAGACAAAACCAACAACCCAACAACACAACAACAAAATAACACCCAACGACTACAACCCAACAACTCAACAACACAACAACCAAGGAACACAACCTAACAACACAGCAAACAACCAAGGAACACAACCACAACCTCACACATAACAACAAAAACTCAACAACACAATAAAACACATAAAAGACCACTGCACAACCAACCACCAACACAAAAAACAACACAAAGAAAGGCAACACACACACCCACTAACAACACCAAGAATCCACAACAGCCCCCAACTACAACAACAACAACAACAACCCTCAACCACAACAATCACATACAACCCTCAGGAGCTCAAAAGCACAACAAATCCAACAATACAGGCACAACCACTCCAAAGCAAACAACACCAAACTAACAACAAATCAATAAAACAAATCAATAACACACAAAACGCAACTGACTTCCAGTGCCTTCAATATACTGCTGTCGACACTACTTATTATCACCAGCTCTCAAACACTGACTGAGCACTCACCAAAAAAAAAACTCAAAACACAGAACTCTGATCTCTAAGAGCACCAGCAGACAACCCAGAACTCACCAACAGCCAACCAATACAGCCGTTAACCATCCAACCACCAATTACTCTCTCCCTCTCTCACTCTCTCTCTCTCTCTTTCTCTCTCTCTCCCTCTCTCTCTCTCTCTCTCTCTCTCTCTCTCTCTCTCTCTCTCACACACACGCACACACACACACGTTGTCAAATGGAACTCCATAACTCCTCCATATCATCTTTCTCACTTGTTCTTATTATATCTTTTATTTCCCCTGGTCTCTCTCTCTCTCTCTCTCTCTCTCTCTCTCTCTCTCTCTCTCTCTCGTATATTTTCTCTTGCTCTCTTTCAACTTTTCTCTCATGATGATGCTCGCTCTTCTTTGCCATTTGTCCAAAATTCTGAGTTCTGCGTCGCCTCAGGCGCTCGTATTCCGTTTTGGTCCATCATACGTCGCTTCAATAAACCAAATCATGGTGAAGTAATGGCACTCGGCGGCTCCCTGTCATCGCCAAAACTATAATGCACACCGACATGTCTCCCAACTTACTCTCCACAATCCATCCACCCCATATCCAGCCTCCATGATAAAATAGCAATCAGGTAAAATTATAGGAGGAGGAAGATTATAAGTTTATCGGGAGCCATAATAGTATTGATGAATGTACGCGTTGTATGTTAATCATTTCCTGGCTGTCTTCTTCATCAGAAGCAGCTATTCGGGATGGAGTTTTATTCTGTTCTGGATATGTTCATTTAGCTAGCTTTATTCTCTAGGACAATTAAATGACTTGGGCTCATGTTACTTCCTATTTGAAAGAGGAGTTGCCTCGGATACAGTGACACCTGGAAAGGAAGTGGTGTCAGAGTTTTGGGCATCGAAGCTTGTAGGACCTTTGCCCGGTTAAAATCCCGGATTATGGGTGAGCCATGGTAAGGGAGTTCGTTCGTTTGTCTGTAGTGGGAGTGACTTGTAAGGCAAGCGTTAAGAATCTTTGTGAAAAGCGAAGTGGAATGACAGTGGAAATTCTAAGTTCTAATTACCTGTTGAAAGAGTGAGTACAAACATTAATTGACATTTAGTAACTTGCCGAGTCTATTATCATTTTTAGTATCTATAGCCATTTTATTATCAGTTCTTCAACATGTGTTTGTGGTGTTGTGAAAGTACAACAGATTATTTGATTTTTTTATATCAATGAGAGGTATATCTCCCTTGGCAGATGTTTCATGGATATCTATACATAGAGATGCATAAGCATGGATAGCCATTGCAAAGTTATGCATAAGCATGGTAGTCTTGGGTGTCTGCTTAGACAATCTGTCAGGAACATGGCTACCATTTTTGAACTGGTGACGCAATTACATTTTGTGTAGCGAGGTTTATGTAATCTTATAATCTTTGCAGAACGGAGATGGGGGATTAGTCCCACCTTTGATTATGTTATAACTATGCAATATGTTTTTTCAATAGTGGTTTAGTGATTTTCTCTTCCCTTGAATGTTAATGTGTATGGCTTTTCGTTGAACTTGTCTTTATAAGTTTTATAGAGTAATTATTTTATGCACCCAGTTTGAGTTCCACGCACTATGTTAGGATTATTTCAGAGAGAGAGAGGAGAGAGAGAGAGAGAGAGAGAGAGAATTAGCGCTGGAGAGGAAGGCGAGGGGCTGGGGTGGGATGCTGCTCTCTGGTCATATGCTACTAGTACCTGAAAGGTAGGTGTAAAAAAAAAAACACACACACATATTTATGTAATACACACACACACACACACACATATATATATATATATATATATATATATATATATATATATATATATATATATATATATATATATATATATATATATATATATATATATATATATATATATATATATATATATATATATATATATATATATATATATATATATATATATATATATATATATATATATATATATATATATATATATATATATATATATATATATATATATATATATATATATATATATATATATATATATATATATATATATATATATATATATATATATATATATATATATATATATATATATATATATATATATATATATATATATATATATATATATATATATATATATATATATATATATATATATATATATATATATATATATATATATATATATATATATATATATATATATATATATATATATATATATATATCATATATATATATATATATATATATATATATATATATATATATATATATATATATATATATATATATATATATATATATATATATATATATATATATGTAACTGTTACATTTAAATATATGTATTCCATATATAAATAAGGGGTCACTGTTGAGATAGCAAGGAGTGTGATAGGGATTGGTAAACAGAATGCAAACTAAGCCTTGGCGTGTTGTATCAGCGGCGCCCTGGTTTGCATTTGCCTGTGATAATCAAATCCATTGTTGTGTCAAACAGGTCACAGTGCTTTCGCCTGAGAAGCTGTTGACCTATAACCCACAGACGTCTACGTGACTTCCTCTCACATGTTCGTCTGTCTGTATGTTAGTATGCTGAGCTAAGCTTTGCTCTCCTATGATTTTGTAAATGCATTGTAACTCAGAACTCTACTTCCCCTCCTAGAATCAAGTTCTCTTAACTGCCTTCTTGCCTCTACTCAAGAGATGTAGTTTCGCAAATATATTGTTAAGTTTATCATCATGAGTTTGAAACGTCTTCACCTTTATACCCAAAGAAGATACTGACTTAGAAATTATCGTCGCAATCTCTGACTGAGATGGGAAGTATACAAACAGATACTTGCGTATAACATCACAGGTCTTAATAACCTCACAGGGCGCCTCATTATACAACACCCAGCACTGCATTAGTGGCAGGTCGGACTATTCCAGATCATCCGAAGACTAACAAAATGTAACATATCAGAAGTCAACGAAGGCAAGAGAATCTTCAAGCAACTTAATGTCTCTTATGGCAACGTAAGAAATGTCTTTCATTAAGAATTATTCAAGAGGTTGTATCATTGTTTATTGAGCATCTTCAACACTACATAACTTCAAGAAACAAACCGAACGTGTCTGCAGCATCGGATCTTCATGGACCAAGCAACGGGAAACGAATCATTCAATGAGCAAACAACGCATGATCAGAACGCGAGCTGAGAATTCGGGTCACCCGCGGAGCAGCGACATCGAAGCCAAGGCTGTGATGTCACCTAAACAGCCAGATCTTCCTCTTATATACCGAAGCTAAGTACAATTCTTTATTCATTTTGGTGTGTGACTTTGAGTGTTCTCCGTACACAGATTGATCGTCCATTATTCCTGGGGGTGAGTTATATGGTACAATTCTTAATCTTCCTTTCTTGCAGGAATTTATCTTCAACTTCGAATTATTACCCTGCAGGCCTTTATATCTTTATTGCTAATTTTTTTTCTTCCAGAATTTCTCCGGAAATATCCTTATCATATTATCTGTTTTTAATCTTATCATTTTGGGGGACACTGTTATTATCTGCAACATATTTTTTCTTATATTGCATATACGTTTACGCAGTGGACAAGTGTATACATATAGATATTTCGATAGGATCGCTAGGAATCGTAGTGATAAGAAAAAAACAAAAGTCATGATGGCCACCTCTGCACCCATTAACCCCGCACCCAACAACCCAGTAGTAACCTTAGTCAGTGCTAGGTCTGCAATTGCTCCGTTTCAAGGCCGGGTCAACAGGTTCTTGCCTCAAGGCGTCGAATCTTGGATCTCGTCAGTGGATGCTCATTTACAAGCAAAATGGATCATTGACCCATCCTTACAATTACAGGAAGCTAAAAGTTTCATTGACTTTGCTAAAGGAGATGCAGGTTCGTACCTGAGAGCAGTCTCTTTCCAAGAGGCGGATACATGGGATGAATTTAAAATTATATTACGGGCCATATATGGTGGTGAAGAAGCCTTGGATGTAGTTTTAGCTTTGAGGAACATCATTAATCTGGTCTCTATGACTCAACTTAACGTTTTAGAGAGGGCGGCACTAATTGCTGACCGGCTGAATGAATATCGGGATAGTTTGCTTACTTCCTCTTGGGTTATGGGAAGGAACATGGCTGTGAAAGATTTTATCAGGCTCACATATTTAACCTGCTTGACAGTTATGTTGCCGAAAGCCTTGGTATGCTGTTTTGACAAGGAGCTATCGCCCGACAGTACGGAGCTAGACATATATAAACAAATTAAGAAACATATGTCTAAGTGCACAGATCTGAACCCCTTGCTAACTCAAGTTTTTGCAAAGAATGAAAGTAAACCACAACAAGTAAATATAGTCAATAATAATGCAGCAGGGGTAACTTGTTTTAATTGTAAGCGCGCAGGGCATATGATTGGGGACTGTTGAACGCGTTATTGTTCAATTCATAACAGCTCCAGCCATTCTTATAATCGTTGCTTCTCATGTAACCAACAGCAACATAATGCTAAAAACACACAAAATGTTGCCAATGATAATAAGAAGAATCCTCATTACTATAAAAAGAAACAGGTAAACAGCAACTCGTGGTTCAGGAAATTCTGCTCCCGGGCCGTCTAACCAAAACTCACAGAGTCAGTCAAATTTTCCGAGAGTGGAAAGCAAACCAAATACCACATAATTAACTCCAGCGGGGGAGAGAGTGATGTTGGGTCATTCGTATCAACATCTTTTGAATCAAATAACAAATTTAATCACCTACAAGATCTATGAGAGACCAAGAATTTTCCTATGAACCACACGACCGAATCCTAAAAATCAGTGCAGGTTCCTGTAGACTTTCACCATATACATGCTATTATCAGTAAAGATGAACTAAATCCTACCTTGCATGCCGTAAATTTAGAGCACCGACCCTTCACACTGTTTTTTGATTCCGGTAGTCCACATAATATCATGGAATTGTGGACTCATTACATGTTGTTTTCAAACTTCCCTATTGAGAAGTTCACAGTACGACTTTCGGGTATTGCTAATAATGAATTAAGTGTAGTAGGTGTAACTCAGATTCAGTATAAGGTGGGTAAGCGCACGCTTACCGATACCTTTATAGTTGTACAAAACATTGATATGTATCCAGCTGTAATTATAAGATACCCGTCTATGGGCATTCAAATCGTTACCTTAGCCCCTGCCAAGCACAGTGTGTATATCAAAGGAAAATTCTATAAATCTTCTTACACCTTAAAATCAGTTTTGGACAAAAAAGAGACAAACAATCAAACAGTAACGTACATTGAGGAACCAATCTCATGTCTCATGAATCATGACATTGTTCAAGCAACCCAACAGAATTCTCGCACACCCGTAATACCAGATTGCACGCAAACTCTTGAGCCAAACGTAGCTTCGAATATATTAGCGCGTGAAAAGAAGACTGCCGGGATCTGAAATGTTTATCCTTTCCGACACTCTGAAAATTAATGGACTGTCCGTAACAAAAGCACTATACACTTTTGATTCACAGCAACGAGTTAACATTGAAGTCTGTAACCATTTGAATACTAATCTAGTGATCCACAAAAATCAACACATCGTGGATATGGAAGGTTATAAGTATCGCATTCTTACTGTTGCTGAAATTAATCACGCTCAACCTGTTGTGGACGAATCCCTCTTACAATCTATCAAAAGTAAAATCAATAAAGACATTCAAAGAGAGGAGATTCAGCAGAAATTTTTTGATCTTTTAACTAAATATCATGATTGTTTTCTTCACTACCAAGGGATCTCTGGGAAAAACGGATGTCATTGAACACCAAATTTGGTTAAAAGACAAGCATAAAGTTATTTATGTACCTTCGTACTGACTCCCTATGAAATTCCAGAATGAGATCAATGATGAAGTAGGCAAAATGTTAGAAGAAGGAGTCATTAGGAAATCGAACAGCCCTTATAATTTTCCATTAATCGTCGTACCGAAAAAAGATCGGACTTGGCGTATATACGTAGATTTCCGTCGCTTAAATGAGGAAACAATTCCCGATCGATTGCCGGTGCCATGTACTGACGATATTTTATCTTTGTTAGGACAGAATAAATATTTCACCAGTTTTGACTTACTTAAAGGCTTTCACCAGATACCTTTAGAAAAAGAGTGTATCCCTTACACCACCTTCAGCACAGCCAGGGGACATTATGAATTTTTATGTATGCCTTTTGGTTTACGTTGCGCCCCAATTACATTCACCAGAATGATTAATATAGTATTCGGAGACTTGTTAGGGGATACCCTACATGCCTATATGGACGACCTTGTAATCTTTTCTAATACCTTAGAAGAACATTTACGTAAACTAGAGCTAGTGCTACAGAGACTAAGGCAACATAATTTAAGAATAAAGATAACTAAGTGTGAGTTTTATAAAAACAGAACTCGTCTATTTAGGTTTTACAGTGTCTAGTCAAGGTCTTAAGGTAGTCCACGATAAGGTGTCGGCTATCCGTACTAACGTCAAGGGGATACAGCAATTTTTAGGCTGTAGTGGATATTACCGGCGTTTTATACGCAATTATTCCATTATAGCCACTCCTCTAACCGATCTTACGAAGAAGGGCGTAGATTTTATATGTTCTGAAAAGCATCAACAGGCGTTCGATACCTTGAAAGAGGAATTATGTAGTTCACCTATCTTAAAATTCCCTGACTTCAGTAAGGAATTCTTTATCGCAACTGACGCCTCAGACCAAGGGGTAGGAGGGGTACTGCTTCAGCAATATGACAAACAGTTCTTCCCTATAGCTTTTTATTCATGTAAACTGAGACCTTCTGAAAGTAAATATGCAGTAATAGACAAGGAAGGGCTAGCTATTGTTAACTCACTAGTACATTTTAGGTTCATAATATACGGCTATCCTCACCGACTTCTTCAAAGGCTTTAGTCACAGTCCCAAAAGAACTCGGTGGCATATGATCATTCAAGACTTTGGCGCAAGGATAGGATATCTACCTGGGAAGGCAAATATCATTGCTGATGCACTATCACGTAACCCTGTGCCATCTTGTATGGAGCCATTAGCTGAACTAGTAGATATATCAACATCCATGCCTATTGTTAAAACTGTAACTGAACAGGAAGATCTGGGTTGGAGCACTGAACTAGTACAGACTGAACAAAGAAAAGATCAGAAGTTAAAGAAAATAATACATGCTTTGAACGGGAATCCTAAAGAAAAGGAATATGTGAAGTATACGCAGCAGAATTATATAATCAAGGATAACATTCTGTGTAGGTCCGTGACAAGGAACACCCGAAGCACCCCGCAGGTGACTAACGACCAGGTAGTGGTACCAATCTCGCTTATACCAATTGTCTTAAACTTGTTGTATTCCAATCCATTACATGGTCATCCAGGGTTCTCTATCATGTCACAGAAAGCCAAGTCACTATTTTATTGGCCTACGATGCTTACAGATATGAAAAAACACATAGCTAATTGTCACATTTGTCATGAAAACAAAGGGCACACTAAAACACCCGTCAGCTTGGGGGCCTATCCCGTGCCCAACCAACCCTTTGAAAGAGTACACTTAGATTTATTAACAGGGTTTACGAGTCTAACCGAGGAAATGAGCACCTCTTAGTGTTAATAGATGCCTTGACTCGATATACAGAATTGATAGCACTAAAAACTAAAACCGTAATTGAATGCGCTAGGAAATTTGATGAGTGCTACATTTGTAAACATGGAATTCCACACATGATAATCTCTGACTCGGGTGGAGAATTCAATAATCATTTCCTTAACTCGTATGAATTCCTTTGCATTAAGAAAATCTGAATCAATACCATGATTTATCACCCAGAGTCGAATGGATTAATTGAGAAGGTAAATAGGAAGGTGTTAAATGTCCTACGAGTTATACTTGGGGGAATGGATCCCAGGGATATTGCCATACCCACGGTTCTAAGTACTCTTAACCATTCAAATCATGTATCTATCAAAATGTCACCGCACGAGGCATTGTACAGTACCCCAGCTAGGACACCTTTCCATATATTTACACCTACAACCAATTTATCAAATCCCCTATGGGATGCTTTGGAAGGGAGTGTAAGCCGATATAATATACTTCATTAGAATTTAGAAGAATCACAAATCATAATGAAAAGAAATCATGATAAAATCACTAAGCCAACTAAATCATATGCAGTTGGCGATCAAATATATACAGTAGTTCCTCGAGATACGAAATTAATCCATTCCGAGGCGCCTTTTCTATCATGAGGTTTTCGTACCTTGGACCACATTTTACATGTAAAATGGCTAATCCGTTCCAAGCCCTCCAAAAACACCCCAGTAAATTTCATAATAAAGCTAAATTGACCTATAAACAATGAAATACTACAAAAATTTGGACCATTTAATACCTAAATCAATAACAAAACGCAAAATAACCTGTAAATAAAGTGTATAGTAGTGTACATGGTAACAAGAAATATACTGTACATAAAATGTGGAAGCTTACCTTTCGAGTGAGGCTATCTCCGAAAGTGGCGGCAGAGGAGGAGGAGGACAAACGGCAGATAACGTACGTACGTATGTACACTTAACTTTGCGAAAACACATAAAAAATTTAAGTAAAACTATAAAACTAAAATTTACGAAACACATTAACAAAACTGTAACACTTAACTTTACAAAAAACTCAATTTTTTTTTTTCATTTTTTGATTTTTAACTTTTTATTTTACTTTTACATATGCTTTTTTTTTTTTTTTTTTTTTTTTTTTTTTACAGAATTTTAACTTCATCACTACTTTCAACTTCTGTTTATCACTTGGTTCTTCCTTTTTGCTTTCAACTTTCTTTTTTTCATCACTTGGTTCTTCCTTTTGCTTTTAAACTTTCTGTTTTTTTTTTTTTTTCATCAACTTTGTTCTTCCCTTTTGCTTACTCCTGCTAATGCTGAAGGCCTCTTTAAAAAATAACAATCCAAGGAAGATTGCTTCTGCCTACTTTTCACAATGTTCCTGAGACGACTCAGGCAAACGTCATCGAACTGCGCAAGCATGCGACCTGTGTGAGCCTTTTCGGGGTGTCTTTTTTCCAAAAACGATTGCACTTTATGAAAAGCGGCTAGAACATCCTTAATTTCTGCCGTTGTCATAGGGTCCTCCTCCTCTTCCTCGCCGCTGCTAGAGAACTCCTCTTGAACGGTGTTATGTTGCATGGCCTCCAACTCCTTCAGGTCATCCGTCGTAAGCTCCTCTTGGTGCTCCTCGAGAAAGTCGTTGATGTCGTCCTCGTCGACGGCCAGCCCCATGGACTTGCCGAGTGCAACGATCTCGTCAAGATCTGGTTGGGAAACAGTTTCTGGATCGCCAACTGTTTCTGACTCTGCAGCACCAGCTTCGCCCATGTCGAATCCCTTGAAGTCTCGGGAGGATACGGCATCAGGCCAGAGTTTCCTCCACGAGGAATTCAAGGTTCGCCTCGAAACCTCCTGCCAAGCTTGGTCGATGAGTCGGATACAAATGACAATGTCGAAATGTTCCTTCCAAAATTGACGCAAGGTGAGGTTTGTGGTATCGGTGATGTCGAAACATCTCTTGAAAAGATGTTTCGTGTACAGCTTCTTAAAGTTCGCTATCACTTGCTGGTCCATGGGCTGGAGGAGAGGCGTGGTGTTGGGCGGAAGAAAAAGAATCTTAACAAAGGAATACTCCGCTAGGATATCTTCCTCGAGGCCAGGAGGGTGGGGAGGGGCATTGTCCAACACCAGCAGACATTTCAGGGGGAGGCGCTTCTCTTCCAAAAATTTCTTCACTGTCGGGCCGAAACACAGATTTACCCACTCAGTGAACAAAAGCCTCGTTACTCAGGCTTTTGCATTAGCCCTCCACATCACTGGAAGCTTCTCCTTCAGCACTTTGTGGGCCTTGAAGGCTCGAGGAGTCTCGGAATGATACACCAGTAGGGGCTTAACCTTGCAATCCCCACTGGCATTGGAACAAAGTGCAAGCGTAAGCCTGTCTTTCAAAGGCTTATGCCCGGGTAGCTTCTCCTCTTCCTCTGTGATGTACGTTCGACGAGGCATTTTTTTCCAAAAAAGGCCAGTCTCATCACAGTTGAATACCTGCTGAGAACTGTAGCCTTCCTTGGTCATCATCTCGTCGAAAGTTTTCTTAAATGCTTCGGCCGCTTTCATGTCCGAGCTGGCAGCCTCCCCATGACGCACCACCGAATGGATGCCAGTCCGTTTACAGAATTTCTCGAACCAGCCTTGCGAAGCCTCGAACTATGGGGTTGGCGTTGAAATCCCTTTCCCACCGTTGTCTTCCACCTGCGCAATCAAATCGCCGAAAATAGCGCTGGCCTTGTGGGCGATTGCTGTCTCCGTTACCGTATTGCCAGCGATTTCTTTGTCTTTTATCCTGACGAGGAGCAGCGGTTCCATCTCGTCGTGCACGTGGCTCCTCTTGCTGGACAAAATAGTGATGCCCTTCGACGGTGTAGCTGCTTTGATGGCATCCTTGTTTAAGGATGGTGCCTATTGTCGACGGATTACGGCCATATTCCTTGGCGATCACACTCAATCGCATACCAGCTTCGTACTTCTTGATGATCTCCATCTTTGTCTCCAAAGAGAGCATGCGCTTCTTTCCGTGAATTTCAAATTTCTTGGGACCCATGACTACGTTATCTTGTACGTAATTTATGTATAAGTTACACAATAAAGTTTTCCACAACACGATAATAGTACTGCAACGAAATCACTAACGAATTTACGCTACTAAACGAAATCGTTGGACCGAACGAATGCCGCGTGCGTACGATAAAGATGTTGGTACGAAGAGGCTGAGGTAGGCACGCCACCACGAACGTATAAGATGCAT
Organism: Macrobrachium nipponense; assembly: GCF_015104395.2. Lineage (NCBI taxonomy): Eukaryota > Metazoa > Arthropoda > Malacostraca > Decapoda > Palaemonidae > Macrobrachium > Macrobrachium nipponense. Next base: position 65,991,876 of record NC_087202.1, on the reverse strand, counting down.
GATGCGAGGGATGCTGTCCAATAGGAGAGAAGGATCTCATGGCGGTGACTAGCATCAGGAACCAATGGGAGAGCAGGAGGATGGTGCCGAGTCTACTAGTACTAAGATGGCAGCGCGCGGCGCGAGTTTCAAAATTATTATCCGGGCAAATCTCGGACTTTCAGAAACCTTTTGTATCTTGAAAACTTTTTGTATGTAGAGCCGTTAAATTTTTGGCATTGGCTTTCGTATCTCGAGTTTTTCGAAAGTTGAGCCTTTCGTATCTCAAGGTATCACTGTATACAAGTATATGTATGCAAGGGTTTGAACTATAAGCTAACACTTAAGTTTGAAGGCCCGTTTAGCATTTTAGAAATATTAACGGCCAACAGACTAAAAGTTCAAAACATATCCCAACCTACTGATGTGAGAAGAATACCGTTGGCTCATGTTCGCAGTTAAAGGAAAGAGGGTAGAAGGAAAGAAAAAGAAAAAAGATAAGAATTTATGTATGGTTATATATATGAAACATACCTAATAAAAAGTATATATGAAACTTGCATGATAAAAGTATGTATATATAACATTTGTATGAAAATATTTTATCTGTTTTGTATAGAAGTAGTTAATTCAAACACGAATAATTACATATATCTCACTAATTGCAGGTTTCCAATATTGTTCGGATTGGTACTGTTTGTTCAGACATCCAGACATTCATGGCTCTATCATTGAAAGAACAGAGGACATTTTGTTCAGACATTCAGACATTCATGGCTCTATCATTGAAAGAACAGAGGACATTTTCATTACAGCAAGCAATATAGTTCTAGAAGTTGATTTGCGAGTGATTTTCCTGCCAGAAGATGATGTCATTAACCTAAAAAGCGACTTATCACGGTTTGCCGAATCATTTAATCAATTACACCATCGTCATTTTCCTTTTAATCTAGAGATTTCGCTAGCTCGAACTTTAAGTGTCAAAGAGATGTTGTCATTCGACTTGCAAAACAAAACTGCTGAAGCAGAATGCTTGGCTCATGATCTACTTATGTGGACCGTGAGACACAATAGCATAGAAAGGCCCGTTTATATTTGCAGCGCTCAACGTCTTTGGGTCTGTTGCAAGTTTAGGTTTGGGAATTTCAAATCGTCTTAAGATTAGCGATCAGAATAAGAGAATTGAGTTTTTGCAACATGAAAATGAATTAGTTTTTTCCGAACTCCGTAAAAAATTATCATCAATCAACTTATGACATTGGTGAATGAACATTCCAGTAATATCAATCAGATTATGGATGTGCAACACCTGCTGGCAACATAAGCATATTACAGTTCTAAGGTAGACCATATCCATACCAAAATTTCACATTTTATTGAAAAATCAAAAGACTATGTGGAAGCTATCACGCTAGCTATAAGGGGTGTTCTTTCACCACATCTTTTGCCTATCAAAGATTTAACATTAACTTTAGAGAACGGACGAGAGAAACTTGGTTATATTTCTTTGTTAGATGCATATAAGATAGAATTTTATTATAGATTAATAACAGTAACTGTTGAGAATTACAGGATCATGATTAATATTCCTTTTAATTCTTCTGATGTCTGGCAATCTTACAAAATTGTACCGTTTCCTACTTTCATGACGAATAGCTCATTACCAGTAATATCTAATCTAACGGGATACGTATTGATTTCCCTTAATAAGGAAACATTTGCGGTTATCAGAGACCTAGATAGCTTCACTCACTATTCAGATGCCATGGGTAATAAAGTTTGTACAGCTGACTCCTTTGAATTCCACAATATATCAGGGGATTCATGTGAGTTAGGTCTAGTGCTAAACGGCTCTCTCTTTCATACACGTGAATGATGTCTGAAACAACTTTACCGTTTTGATGAGTATAAGTTCGCTTACAGGCTGAATAATGGATCATGGATACGATACGAAAGAGCAGGGTTTCACATCGCATGCCCAGATGGATCAACGGCCTCTTCACAGATGTTCGTTCCTGTGGATGGCTGCAGTGGAGTTACGCCCAACTACACGGTCCGTGGAGTAAGCACCATCATAAGGGAACAAGCTTACTTCGCGAATCTTTCTTGGTCGAGTACCATCATCCCAGCTTTACCCCTTCCATACAATGCGAAAGTGGCCCATCAACTATCAAAGCTGTCTAGTATGGACCATACTTCAAGGGCTTACCATGTCAACGAGGATCTACGGTTCTACACACTGCTGGCTGTGACATGCGTGTTGTTGGTGGTTCTGGTCACTGCTAATGTATTTGCTTGGCGTAGGTTGAGGCAAACAAGAATGGATCATCAACAGAATGTCGTACCCCGCCCTGACACTTACCCATTAGCCCTTAAGGCATTTGACTTTAGAGCCACTTGAAACTGGCCATTTCATTTGACTTGGGGGGAAGTTGTTTGGAATCGTGTTTTGTGTGAAAAGCGGTTTGAACGCTGGCTAAATGTGTAACAGGAACCTCCGTGGCATTGCATTCTATATATAAAGTATGAGAAGCTTAATTATCATTTATCATTCAATATATCTGGTAACGCACCTAATATAATCAATTGAAGTTCTACAATGAATCTATGTCTGTGCATGTACGCACCAGGAATCTATATGATGTGCACACTTATCTGAATCTATTTGAATCAGTATATATATATATATATATATATATATATATCTATATAAATATATATATAATATATATATATATAATATATATATATATATATATATATATATATATATATATATATATATATATTAATCAGGGTAGCAACTATTCTTAATCAGTTTACCTATTATCTACTGAATATTATATACATATATATGCTAATCAGGTAGCACCTATTCTTAATCAGTTACCTTTTATCTTATCACATTTTTGGTACCATTTACTTCTTAACAATATATGATTTTTAGAATGTAATTCTTGTGTCATGCAATCATCAGATGTACGGTAGTACTTTCTGTTGAATATGTATTCTCATGACTAACAGTATATAACTATCATTATGTATGACATGTTATCTTTAATATTAGTATGATATCATATGAGTATTTCTATATATCTGATTTTTTTTACATATAATCAGTTGCAGTTGAATATCATTCCTTAACCACTTGCTGGTAACTATGGGTTAGCTCTATGTAAGGCCTAGGGTTATAATTAATGATATATTGCCAATATGTTCGCTGTGACCTATTGGAATGTGGAGAAGCAACGACCCAAGAAAAGCTGATCAATGGTTTCTGTGGGTGGTGTGATATTAAAACTGCATAGAAAGATGAGTCAATGTACTCAGTTCATGAACTCTTTCCAAAGTGCCTTTGGGAAACTGGTTGTAGCCAGTAATGTGAGGCATTGTCGAACTGTGCATTCGTATGTGCGTGTGCGCCTCTTCCTTTTATAATGTATGATACCCAAATCTATGGGGAATTTTGATAGAGGCATCTTTGGAAGAAAGACAAGATGTCGAGGGTGCTCTCCGAAAGTGTGTTTACGATATAGTGTGCGAAATATTCCGGCTGCTTGGGTGAGTCTTGTAATATTTTAGCCAAAGAGCGGCTTGTTGCCTATTTAACATTTTATGGGAATATTCAATCTTTAATCTCTGTTGTTAAACTTATGTGTGTACTTACGAGGTGTTCTCGTGTCTTTGAAACAGACGGTTCTGGCAAGGAACTATGGGGGGACCGAGGAAGACCCGATGGGAGAAGAGACATTTGGTGTGACTAAATACTTTTTAGACATTTTTATAGTGGGGTAACTTGAGTTAAGTTAGTCTGTGAGACCTAATTGATTCACTGTTTTTTCATTGTTAATAAATGTATTTTTTATAATGCAACTCTCTCATTTTGATTACCTGTTAGAGTGGAGAGAAAGAGATGGAAAGAGGGAGAGAGAGAGAGAGGTATCACTTGGCGAGAGAGAGAGAAAGAGAAAGTCGCGAGCTGCTGGTTGCTTGGGAGAGAGAGAGAGATTTGTATGTATGCCTGACGCTCGGAGTTACACGTTTACCAAATGAATAATGAGGTTCATATCCTCTATCACACTCCTATATGTCAAATGCAAGTCAAACTTTAACGTTCAGTGTTTGGTTTTGTAGCCGACCGAGCAATTAATGTAAGTGTTACATTTAAAAATATATATTTCATATATAAATAAACCGATGACCCAAGGGGTCACTGTTGAGATAGCAAGGAGTGTGATAGGGATTGATAAACAGAATGCAAGCTAAGCCTTGGTGTGTTGTATCAGCGGAGCCCTGGTTTGCATTTGCCTGTGATGATCAAATCCATTGTTGTGTCAAACAGGTCACAGTTCTTTCGCCTGAGAACCTGTTGACCTAAAACCCACAGACGTCTATGTCACTTCCTCTCACATGTTCGTCTGTCTGTATGTTAGTATGCTGAGCTAAGCTTTGCTCTCCTATGATTCAGAACTCTACTTCCCCTCCTAGAATTAAATTCTCTTAACCGCCTTCTTGCCTCTTCTCAAGAGATGTAGTTTCGCAAATATATTGTTAAGTTTATCATCATGAGTTTAAAACATCTTCGCCTTTATACCCAAAGAAGATACTGATTTAGAAATTATCGTCGCAACCTCCGACGAGTATGGGAATTATACAAACAGATACGATACTTACGTATAACATTGCAGGTATAACCTCACAGGGCGCCTCGTTATACAAGGCCCAGCACTACACACACACACACACACACACACACACACACACACATATATATATATATATATATATATTATATATATATATATATATATATATATATATATTCATCTATTTATTTTTATATATAAATAATAATAATAACTATACTCATTGGGATTTGAAGCTATGAAGTTATAATTCACTTTAAAAAAGTAAACGAAAAGAAGTAAGTCTTAACCAATAAATCCGTTTACGTCCTGCAATTAGATGTTATTTCAGAGCCATTACAAAGTTTCCGACTGAACGTTTTAAGGGAAATGGAAGAGGATAATTTTTTTCCTCGAAATGAAGATGAAATGCATTGTTAGGCGTCATTATTTGCAGATATTTTAAGCAGTTCTTATTGCTTGTCAGTTTTGAGCCCTTTGACCTACTTCCATATATTCATGGTCTATAAAGTGACACGTGGAAAGAACAAGAATTTTATTGTATTTTATTTTATCGTAATTGTTTAATGAGAACATATTCTCTTTACTGGAGTTTCGTTTTGTTTGTCACTTGACAAAAGTTCAAATGCGTTTATTAGTCAGAGAGAGAGAGAGAGAGAGAGAGAGAGAGAGAGAGAGAGAGAGAGAGAGAGAGAGGGGGGGGGAGGGGGGGGGTGTTCAATCTTGAAATATAACAGTGAAGGAAGAAACAATTTAAGTTGGATATGCTACCTGTAATTCACATTGACTATTTTTGTATGAGCTGAACTGAGCTGAACTGAGCTGAGCTGAGAGAGAGAGAGAGAGAGAGAGAGAGAGAGAGAGAGAGAGAGAGAGAGAGAGAGAGAGAGAGGGTCAATCTTGAAATAGAACAGTGTAGGAAGAAACAATTTAAGTTGGATATGCAATCTGTAATTCCCATTGACTATTTTCGTATGAGCTGAACTGATATCTGATAGACAGAGAGAGTTACAAGGAGTTACAAGGAGTTACAAGGATTAGGATGTCTCAAAGACTTGTTTGTCCATCCGAGGAGACATCGTGTGCTCACTTATCTGTAGGGGAAGGCTTTACTGTGCATTCACAGTGTCCTAATGATTTTATCTAGCATTCTTTTAAACTTCCACACTGTTGCTGTTTACATCTTCTGGTGGCAGTTTATTCGACGTGTCACATATCTTGTATGTAAAGAAGTTTCCGCAATGGGATGTGTTGTATCTCTTCAGTTCTAGTTTCCATCCATTAATTCTTGTCTGGTTTTCGTTTAATGTAAATAGGTTACTGTTTACTCTTGTTATGCCTTTCAGTGTTTTAAATGCTTCTATAAGTTGTCCTCACAATTGTCGTGTTTCTAAGCCTTACATGTTCAGACTCTCTAGTCCTCTTCGGTAACCTATTTGCCTGATGGATAGAATTAACTTTGTGGCTCTTGCTTGTACCCCTTCTAATCTATTTATGTCTTTTCTTAGTGTTGGTGACCAAAACTGTACTGCATATTCAAGATGGGGTCTAACTATTGATATGTAGAGATGCAGCACCGTTTCCTTGTTTCTGTATTTGAACTGCCTCTTTATGTATCCCACTAGTTTCAGCTTTTATGCACTGTTTTGTGGACTTTAAGTCCTAGATAATAATGACTATTTATGTCATCCCTATTTGCCACTTTACAACTATCTACGTTAAAAAGCATTTGCCATTTTTTTACCACTCTCCTATTTTCATTAGATAATTTCTTAAACTTTCCACTGCATCTGAGTCTGCTGCATGTTTTCTATAAGTTAGCCAGTCTTCGGCCTTGTCTGTTGTTTCTCCTACAATTCCTAAAACTCTAACTTTTGTCGTCAGTTTCTTGTGTGGGACTTCGTCAAAGGCCTTTTGGAAATCTAAGTAGAGTATGTCTATTGCTCTACTACTGTCGTAAATACCAAGCATGTCATGAAAAAACTCTTAGAGGTTTGGTAGGCAGGATCTATTTTGTCTGAAACTGTGATGGCTCTTTAACAACAAGTTTTTCTATCAATGTGATCCACAATTCGATCTCCAATTATGGATTAAAAAATCTTGCAAACGACCGATGTTAGACAGATTGTTCTATAATTTCCTGGCTTTTCTCTTGGAACTTTTTTGTAAACTGCGGGCACATTACCTAGTTTCCATCCTTTTGCTGCCTTTCTTTGTTCAGCACTTTTTCTGTAAAGTTTATATAGGTGAGGAACTATCTCCAGTTTTAGCTCTTTAATTTCTCTTAGATGAATCCCATCCGGGCCAAAGATTTGAACTTGTTGAATTTGTCTATTTTGTTTTTAATGTCCCTTTCTGTAAATATCATTTGGTCCAACAGTTCTGCCCCTTCATATTTAATTGCAGGTTCCGGTACTGAGGTAGTGTCTTCAATTGTGAAAACACTCGTAAATAAAGAATTCAATAACTCTGCTTTTTCCAAGTCTGAGCTCAAAAGTTACCTCTTATGTCCCTGAGGGGACCTATGCTATTTTTATTAGTTTCCTACTATTAGCATGCGCAAAGAATTCTTTTGGGTTTTCTTTACAAACTGATGCAACTCTCTTATTCTCATTTATCTTTGCATTTCTTACTAATTTGTCCACCAATCTACAGACTTCTTTATGCCTGCTTGCTTCTATTGATTTGTGCAATCTGTCTCTTTCACTTATCTTGTTTTTAATTTCTCTGTTGAACCACTTTGGCTGAGTGTTGCCATTTGTTAGTATTTGCCTTAGTGGTATACATCTAGAGCGTTTTTCTGTGTATTCCTCATGAAAGGCTTCGCAGTGCCTGTGTTCTCGTCGTACTCTAGATTTTTAACGTTTTTTTACTCCTTTAGCTTTTTTAGGTCTTCGACGGTAGTCTAATCTCATTAATATCTTCTTGTCTTTTTTATTTTGAACATCAATTTTAAATGAGATTATTTTATGGTCGTTTTTGCCTAGATTTGCACCTACTGAAAGGGCAGATACAAGATTATCTTCCGTTGATAGGACGATTTCTAGTAGTATGTTGTTTCCTCTAGTGGGTTTTGTCAACTCATTGGTGGAGGAATTAATTTTTTACAAAATCAAAAAGTCTCTCTCCTTCTACGTTTGATGCGGACATCATCGTGTCCCAATGTACTGCTGCATTGAAATCATTATTATGCAGAGTTTGTTGTTTATCTCTAGTCCTAGTAGTGCATAAGCTCCTCATCGGACATTTGTGATTGGTGGGGAGGTCTGTACACTAGTATTAGTTATCTTCTTCCCTGGACTATCTATATTGATACCAATCACTTCTTGCATGGTTGTAATTTTACACTCTATTGGACTGAGGTGGCCCTAACATATAACCCACCTTTTTTTATTGAGTCTATCTTTTTTGAACAATTTATATCGAGCTATCTGGTGCTATCCTGCGAAGTCTCTTGTATCCATGTTTCTGTGATACCTATTATGTCTAATTCCTCACTTGCTATCAATGCCTTGAAGAGATCTACTTTGTTCCAAATTGATTGTGAATTAAACTGCGCCACTCTGAGGGAATTTTCTATCTTCTCTTTTGTCCTATGTGGCTTTATTAGTTTCCCTTATTGTCACTGTTGCGGGCAGTGCTATTATTAACCAGCTGGGAGCTTTCCGATTTCTTCCCTTGAAAGTTCAGTTCATTGAGGTGTTTCAAGAGGTTTTCGTTGAGAAGGTTTCCTATTAGTTATGCTCCTTCCAAATTCATGTGAGTTCCATTTCTTTTATATAGTTTTTTATTCCCTATAAATCTGTCCCAAAAGTTTACAAACCTAACACCATTTTCTTGGCATATTAGTTCCAGTCTGTCATTGATTCCAATTGCCTTGCTAAGGGAGTAATGGCTTTCATTGGTTCTGGGCAAAAGTCCTGTGAGAATGCCGTTATCAGTTTTCTATTGGATGTTTTCTACAATTTTAGTCAGGTTGGCTACAAAACCTTCGGTCTGGCCAGTTCCTCCGTCTTTTAGAAACAAGTCATTTCTTCCTCCCTGCACTATAACTGCCTTTTTTCTATTATTTACCTTAACTTTTTTTTCACTGCCTCAGCTATCGTCTTTGCTCCTGCTCCTGGGTAAGAATGAACTTTTCTCATACTTCTGTTTTTGGCACAAAATTTAAGCCTGCTCTTTAACTAACGAGTCTCTGATTAAGATTGTTTCCTCTTCTGCTTCTGAGAGCAGAGCAAATCTTTTCGCTGTGTTGATTCCTTTTGGGGGACAATTGAGTTTTCTGGTTGCTATCACTCTTCTACCAACAGCTCTCTTGAATTCATCATTTTTATCATTGTAAGCTTCTTTCTTCGTGCTACCCTAGTGCTTGTTTCTGTTTCACTTCTGGTTCTGGTCTTAGGGAATTGTTTTCTAATCTCCACTATACTCTCTCCGTTTTATACTATGTCGTTCAATTCCTGTTTTTCTCTCTTAAGGTTTGTAACTTCTCTTCGTAGGTCTCCAATTTCCTTTTCTATCCCGCCTTCTCTTCTCTTGCCTTCATGTTTGTCCCTTGTCAACTTCTTTAGTTCCTTTGCTAATTCTTCTACTTCCCTCCTCAGTTTAGCTATCTCCTGTTCTTGTTGACATGAGAGTTAGACACTGAGACTATCTAGCTTTGATGTGCATGCCTCTTTGTAGTCTACGCACTACTTGTTTGCATTTTGCACATGTGTGCTTTAATTTTAACTTTTCTTGTGTCCTCTTTGTTTGTCCTGGTTTTAATATTTCTACTTGTGCTTTTAATTCAGTATTCTCTCTATTGTGACCAGTTGAAAAGAAAAAAGGGGGTTGGTTGAGTACTCCCAAAATCGCCACATCCACTTATTCATGGACAGTTTTCCATCGTTCGTCGCCAGGATACCTTTTATTGCTGCCACACTAACATACGGTCTCCCTGTAGTTAGACGATCCCAAACGTGTCGCAGCTCCCAATTGAGCAACTCAATTAGCCTAAGCAAAGGATTTTTTGCTAAGAGTGAACAGCAGCATACCATAAAATATTCAAAAAGGTTCGTAAAGTCTATGTTCTGACGCGTGAGGTAGCTGTCACCTCCTTACACTAATCTTATGTCTAAGTTTTATATATACAGTTTTTTCTTCTATTTTTTAAGCTTTTATTTTTAAAGATGTACAAGGAAGAAATCCTTGCAGTCACAAGATGAAATAAATCAGGGAGAGAGTGGGATGGCAAGTGGTAGAAAGGCGGTTTGAACGAAATTAAAGTACAAGGTTTAAAAGAGGTCGCAGCTCGGGGCTGAAGGGGTCATTCTCTAAAGGTTTTTCGATGTCAAACATGCAAGAAATATAGGTAAGACAGTTATCAGAGACTACAGGTCATTCCTTGCCGTGATCTCAATGTCCTCTCCCTCAGAAAGCAAAGTGAAACTTTTGGTTAAGACCTATAACATATTTCGGATTGTTATGTCAACCAGCTTTTTATCTGTTTCCATAAAAATACCGCTTCGTTATCATTTTTGCAATTTGAAATATAGATGTAATTGTTATAACTGACAAAGACTGAGAAATGATACAAATGCTGAAACTCTTACACTAGGAATCCTATTTCTTGGGGATGTCCAGTATAGTATCTCTCCCTCTCATTCTCTCACACAGTTAGCTAGTGCCCGTAAAAAACTAGTTTAATATTACCTTTTGTACTATTACTGTAAATAACACAGTTAAGCACACAGTCATGACTATCTTGATGTTGATATGAGACAAAAAATGTCCGCAGTTCTCTCTCCACTCCAAAAGGAGCCTTTTAACTATAAATGTATAAGAAAAATCCGGCAAAATAGTTTATTTTCTCCCTTCAAACGCAGTTTGATCCAGTTCAGTAGCGCAGAAACAGACGAGGTCTTCATTGCTCATCAGGAAAGCTCCAGAAAAGGTATAAAGTTGTTTATAGGTATATTTTCCCGTTAAATCGTAACATAAATTTCTAATAACCTCCTCTTATTTACTAATTGGGACTTCCCCATACCATCTTTGCCCCTCTTCCAAATAACACTGCCTTATGTTTTCATGCAATATGCATCTTGCCTGTACTGCATTTTCTTAAAAATAAAACCTCCAGATTTTTCAGAAAATAAGATGGAGAGAGGAAATATTTCTTCTTCAGCACTGATTTTGTAACAACACGGTTCCCGAATATTTTTCTCTTTTAGAAAATTGGGTAGAAAATCGTTATAAAAATGACCTACAACAGACACCAGTGAACTGAAAGCTTTCCAAACTGCTGCCGACATCGATAGCTTAGATGGCAATGTTCATACACAATGCAAACTACTATGAGATTCAGAGCCATTGCCACGGTGTCTTTCCGGAATAACTCTATTTCTGCGCATTTTGACAAAGATAAGATATATTCATAAGAGTAAAATAAAACAGCTGAATCCAGTGGCGGAACACACTGGGGGTTCAAAGTTATACATGACGTAAAAATATGACTTCTTCCACAAGGTGATGACGACAAACAGCTGTCTCTGGAATGCTGAATGAATATTTGTACCTTGTCAAGGCTTCATGAATGGCGGCTATGATAGGTCATTGCCACCGTGGTTGCAGGAAAGCTTTTGTGATTCGACTTGCACAAATGTTTAGAAGTGAGGTGGCCTGTGGTAAACTCTCGTGAGCTTGAACAGCCAAATGAATAATAGGGCCCTTTTTTGGGTAAGGAGTACACCCGGACGTCCGAGGCTACCTAGCTTTCGTCATTTGTTGACTTACACAAGGCGCAGAAAGATAATTATATATCCTCTATTTATTACAATGATCGTCACTGTCATATTAGGAAAAATATCAAAGGAGTTACGGCGAATACCAAAGTTTTCTTCACTTTGTTCACTGTTTTCCAGTTATATAATTTTTCAATTGAGAAATAGTGATAGAATGCAATTTCTCAGATTACTTGTGGAAACCCTTTTCTTCAAGGTTTCTAGCACTTGACTTAATGGCATCAATCCTATGTACTACTACAGCTACTACTACTACTATCACCACTACAAAGTGTAAGCAAGGAATATTGGTTGCATTTCATTGTTGCCGGAGGTTGAGACTTTTTCACGAATAGCCAGTTATTCAACAAGAAGGAGCCAACTTAATGACGTCATAAGTTATGTTATTATATCTTCGAAAGAGATTCCTGTGAGTTTGCTGGTGATGTCTACAAGAAGTCGGTGTTACTCTTATAATTATTAGGATTATGCAATTTACGTAATACAGAATACATTAAAAAATTAGATAGGGATGTAAGATGCCCTGTGACAAAGTGTCATCTTTGTCGGGTACGTTGATGAAACTTTATTCCGGAAAAAAACACCGGGACAGCAACTGTGAATCTCATAGTAGATTCCATTTACTCATTCAGGTGTGGTTAGTGCATTAAAAACCTTGAATGGGCATAAACTAAAATCAGCACAGAGCTAATGAAGAGGCCCTCTGAATGAGAAAATACGTTTATAAATAAATAAAACATCGTCCCACAGAAATAATGTTGTTATTGGGACAGCCGTACGGTGGCGCTAGAGCGATGAGGGGAGGAGGAACTATAACTACTGGCATCTGAGTTCTGAGACTGAGCGGCGGGGGCGGCACTCAGTTGCTGGGCCGTGTGCTGAAAGGTTGTATCAGATACAGCTCTCTCCCTTTCCCGTGGATTGACGTTGCTTGAGTTTACATTCCTGAGTTTCTTTGTTTTGCTATCAGTTATTTATCGTATAGCTGTTTATTTTCTTATCTCGGGGAATAAACGAGAACGACGTTGATGTGAATTTAGTTATCATTGTCGAGTAAAGATCTGTGTCCGTTCTTCCCCATGCAGCTGGGTTCTCATTGGGAAAATTTAAAAAACAAAACGCAGGTTGGCTGCTCTGAGGAAGTATAACTCCGTTATGGCACCTTATATAACTGCGGATACTCTTTGGTGGACCTACTTGAAACGTCTTGAGAGAAAAACCACTCGTAGAAGTTTCATTGTCAGGTCCAAATGTGTGTGTGTATAAGGGAGAGATAGAGAGAGAGAGAGAGAGAAAGTCATTTTATGTCAAAGCAGTAATCGGAAAATTGTAGTAGAAATAATATTTAACAATAACCAACACGCACACACATAGAGTCGAGAGTAGTAGATATATATATTATAGATAAATAGTATAGATAAGAGAGAAGAGAGAGAGAGAGAATGAGATAGGGGTAGAGGCAGAGAGGAGAGGAGAATAGATGTAGGAGAGAAGAGATATATGATAGCATATATTATAGGTAGATAGATAAATAGAAGGGATCGATATATGTATTCGAGATATATGTAGTATATAATAATATATAGAGAAGAGTATGGTATATAGATAGATGATATATAGATAGAGAGAGAGGGATAGAGAGCAGAGATCGAGAGAAGAGGAGGAAGAGGCGAGAGAAGAGAAGAGGGCCGAGATGAGACTAGGGAGAGAGGGAGAAGCGGAGAGGGAGAGCGAGATAGATAGAGGATATGATATATATAATCACGGATAGATAGAGATAATAAGAGAGATAGATAATACAGATCGATATAGAGACAGATCTAGAGATAGAGCGAGATAGCGAGAATAGATTAGATATAAGATGAGATAGAGAGAGCTAAGAGAGAGCCTGAGAGGAGAGAGAGAGAGAGAGAGAGAAGAGTGAAGACCTGAGGAAGAGACCAGAGAAGAGAAGAGAGATAGAAGAGAGAGAGGAAGAGAGATAGAGAGGATAGTATGTAATCGATAAAGATAAGAGGGAAGAGGGAGAGATATAGGGATAGAGAGTAGTATAGGGAGGGGAGAAGTAGAATAAAGAGGAGATATAGAGAGACGATGAGAGAGAAATATTGAGCGATAGACGGAGAGAATATAGAGAGTAGAGAGTAGAGAGCGAGATAGATGAGATAGCGAGAGAGAGAAGAATGAGCGAGCTAGATGGAGGGGATTAGGGGAGAGAGAGAGAGAGTAGAGAGAGAGAGTAATGAGAAGAAGAGAGAGGAGGAGAAAGAGAGGAGAGAGGTGAGAGGAGAAAGAAATAAGAGAGAGAGAAAAAAAAAAAAGAGAGACGAGGAGATGAAGAGAGAGAGAGAGAGATATGAGAGAGGAGAGAATGGGAGGGAGATAGACGGGAGAGACCGAGAAGAGAGGATGATAGATGAGATAGAGAAGAGAGAGAGAGAGAGAGGAGAGAGTAGAGAGGAGAGATAGAGAGGAAGAAGAGAGAGACGGACCAAGACCGAGAGATGTACCCGGCGAGAGATGAGAGAGAGATAAGAGATGAGAGAGAGAAGAGATAGAGATGGAGGGAGGATAGAGGTATAGGAGAGAGGGAGGAGGGAGAGAGGAGAGATGACGAAGTATAGACGAGAGAGAGAGAGGGAGAGGGAAGAGAGAAAGAGAAGAAAGAGATGAGAGAGGATAGAGAAGAGAGAGAGAAGAGAAGAGAGGAGATGAGAGAGAGAGAACAGCAGAAAGCAGGTAGATAGAAGGGGGGGGGGGGGGGGAAAAGCGGAGAGTAGAACGAGAGAGAGAGAGAGATATTGGAGTCGAGAGAGAGAGCGAGAGAAGGAGAGAGAGAGATCGAGAGAGAGATGAGGCGGGAGATGCGAGAGATATAGAGATAGAGCTAGAGAAGAGAGATAGAGTAGAGAGTGAGGGAGAATCGATAATATATAGAGAGAGATGGAGAGAGATAGTAAAGAGAGAGAGATATGGGAAGGGAGAGAGAGAGAAGAGAGAGAGAGAGAGATGAGAGATAGTAGATAGACAGAGACATAGAGAGAGTAAAAGAGAGCGATAGAAGAGAACGAGGGAGAGAGTAGAGATGAGAAGAAGAGAGAAGAGAAGATGAGAGAGACATAGTAGACGAAGAAGATAAGTAGAGAGAGCGAGATAGAGAGAGAGATGATATGGATTGAGAGGTATACGAGAGCGAGAGCGAGATCGATGGGAGAGAGAGGAAGAAGAGAGATGAGAGCGAGAGAGAGGAGATATTAGAGAAGCACAGAGGAAGAGAGAGACAGATAGATAGAGAGAAAAGAAGGAGACGAGAGTAGAGAGAGAAGGAGAGCTGAGGATAGAGAGAGAGGAGAGACAGATGGAGATAGGCTACGGGAGAGGATGAAGAGAGCAGATATAGCGAGAAGAGAGAGGAGAGGAGTGAGAGTGGAGAGATAGATATAGAAGAGATAGAGAATAGGAGAAATAGAGAGAAAATAGGATAGAAGAGAGAGAGAGATAGAAGATGAGTAGATGAGGGAGAGGAGCAGAAGAAGTAAGATAAGAAGAGTAGAGAAGAGAGAATAGAGCGAGATATACGAGAGAGAGAGAATAGAAGAGTAGAGGTAGATGATCACGATAAGAGCCGAATCAGCAATGACCTATAAGAATAGACCGAGATAAGAGTAACCTAAGAAGAAGGGAGAGATAGAAAGAGGAGAGAGTAGAGAGGAGACAAGAGAGAGAGGGAGAGGGCGAGCGATAGAGAGGTGATAGAGAGGAAGGCGATAGAACGAAGAGATAGAGAGAGAAGAAGATAGAAGAGGAGAGAGTGGATGAATAGATAGAGATGAGAGAGAGAGCGAGAGAGAGGAGCTAGAGATAGATAGGAGAGAGGAGATGAAGTGATCGATAGAAGAGCTAGAGAAGAGGAGAGAGAGCGAGAGTATAGAGAGGAAGACCGATAGTAATGGATAGATCTATATATAATAGAATATATATATAGAGAGTAGCGAGATATATATATTATATATAATAAATAAAGTGATTAGTGGATATATCTATGGTGAGATAGAGTATATATAGGATATGATGATATGGTAATATAGAGAGTAAATATCTAGCACTGATATATAATAGAGGAATATATATAAGGATATATATATATATATCGATATATATAGTTATATGGAATAGCGGTATATATATTATATATATATAGAGATAGATATATAAGATATCTAGATATATAGGGATATATATATATAATAGATATGATATATAGTATATGTATAGATATGAGAGTAGATCTAATATTAAAATATATAAATAATCGAATATATATTATATATATTAATAATATATATATATATATATATTATATATATATATATATATATATATTATATATATTATATAGATATATAGGGTCTATAATACGTTAAAACCTATATATGATATGATATATAATAGTATAGTAAGTCTGATAATATAGTATAGATATATATAGATATATATAAGACGGTTACATACCTATATATACCAATAATATATATATATATATTATATAGATATATATATATATCTAATATAATGATGAATATATAGATATGAGTTATAAGATAGTCTGATTCAATAGGGAAAGTGATGGGTAAGAGATAGATGAGAGAATAGAGATAAGATAGATAGATTATATGTAAATGTAGCTAGTAGATAAAGAGAGAATATAGAGGAGATAAGAGAAGAGATTAGATATGAGATGAGAGAGATAGAGAGATATAGATATATAATCTAGAGATAGGATATGAGCTAGTGATATCGGGAGAGAGAGATAGATAGTGAGAGTAAGATATATATATCTAGATATAGTATAGTATAAAAGCGTTAGAGGATGATGAGGAGGAAAGAATATAGAGAATGAGAGCGGAGATAGAGAGGGCGAGAATGGGAGAGAGAGAGAATAGTAGAATAATATAGAATAAGAGAGTAGATAGATTAGGGAGATAGAGTTAGATAGAGAGGGATATATGCTGGTATGATAAGAGTAATATATAAAAGAGATCTAGGGAAGAGATGGATATATATATATATGATAGAGCTATATTATAATATGAGATATATAATGAATATACAATAGGATATATATAATATATCGATATAGTAAGATAGATAGCATATAGTAGATAATATATATAGATATATATATAAATATCTACATATATATATATATATAATAATATACTATAATATATATATAATAGATATATATAGGTAGTTATATATCGATCGAGAGAAGGTGATGAATAGATGATATAGCTGTATAGAGGTATATATATATATATAAGTAGTAGAGATATAGAGATATATACATATATATATATAGAGTATCGATATATTTATATAGTAGATGATAATATATATAAAATAGAAATAATATAGAGGATAGAGATATAGAGATATACATATAGAAGAGAGTGAGATAGAGATAGATATCGATATAGAGATATTAGTATATAGATAGTATATAATAGATGATATTAGATAGAGTATATAGATATAGGTAGTATATATATGAGATTAATATGATTATACATAGATATAGATAGTAGATAGAGAGATACGAGTATTATATAAAGTATGATTATAGATTATAGAGAGAGTAGGCTATGATATATAGCTAGATACTAATAGAATATGTATATACTATATTAGAGACGAGAGAATAGTACCTAGAGATAAGTGGATATTAATGTATAATATAGAATATATATGTATAGATTAATTATAGATAAGATAGATCTAAATAGAGAGATAGTAGATATATATATAAGGATAGTATATCTAATAAGATATTTATTATCTTATGATATATTAATCTAGAGATATTATAGATATATATAGATATTATAGATTATATATCTATATATATAGACTATAGTGATATTATATATATATCTATATATACTTAGTTTAATACTATAGATATAGAAATTAGATAGATATATAATAAAAGTTAAATTTTAATATATATATATATATATATTATGAAGTATACCTATTATATACCGGATATATATATATATTATCTATATTATAAAAAATAAATAGTAATATATATAAATATTAATGTATAAATATATATTTAATATATAAAGTTAGATAATAGATATAGTATATATATGTATAGAATGTGATATAGATATATGTATATAGCATATATAAATAGTAATATTATATATACGATATATATAATATATATAGTATAGATATATAGATATATATATATAATATATATGATATATACGATATATTATCGATGTATATATAGATCTAATGATATTCTATATATGATATCTATAGTATATATGGGGTAAATTATATCTATGATAATATATCATATCGGACTATATATATATATATATATAAAATATTATGATAAGTATATTATATATTATATATATACTATATATTAATATATATTAGATATATAGGTATATATACGGTATATACCATATATGAGATTATAGTAGTGATATATATAGTATAATATATATATATTATATATATATATATCTATATATATATATATATACGGTACATACCTGATAATACAGATAGCCTATATTATGATAGATATTATTATATAGTATAATATATAATTATATATATATATATATATATATATATTGTAAGTATTTAGATTCGAAAAAAAAAAAAAAAAATATATTTTATAATGGTATATTTATATATATATATAAATATATATAATATATCTATGTATAGAGATGTTAATAATGATATAGATAGTATATATATATATTAATATATAATATTTGTAAAGTATATAGTATATATATATTCTATAGATTATAATTACAAGGATAACATATAATATATAGATTATAGGATAATATTTATATATATAATTATGTAATATATATATATATATAATATATATCTATATCTATATCTCTATGTATATGTATAATGATATATATTATTATATTAGATATCTATATATTATATATATATAATTTGGGTGTATATATCTATATATATAATATATCTATATATATATATATGGTATATAGATGTAAATAAATTATGATTATATATGGTATATAATATATATATAAATATATATAAGATATATATATCTACTATAATTATTATAAATTTTCAAAAAATTTATTAACTAAATATTATATATATATAGTATATAGGCTACTATACCTATCATAATATAAGATATATATAATATATATTGAGATATAATACATATTATAATATATATATATATATAATATAATATATATATATGATATCTCAATATTCTATCAGTATATAATATTAGATATATATATCTTATAATATATATATATATAGCTATACTATAATATAATATATATATATTAAATATATATATAAATCATATACCTAATATATATAATATATCTATATATATATATATAAATATAGTATCTATAATATATATATATAATATACTATCAATATATAATATATATATTGATATAATATTATAATATTTATACGTAGATATATATTATAGTTATAAATAATGATATATATATAGATATAGATGATATATATAATATATATATATATAATAGATATATATATATATAGGATATCGATAATAATACTATATATTATCTATAGAATTATATATATTATTATATTATTTATATATATACATATACTTGATATATATATATATATTAAGTATATATATATATATATATCATATATATATATCATTAGCTATATATATATGACCTATATATGCCTTACTAAGATATACCGCCTATATAATGGTGATATATATATTATAATAATTATATATATATATATATATATATATATATATATATATATATATTATATATATCTATATATATATATAGCCTATATAATATACCTATATATATACCATCAATAGATTAATACCTATATAATTGTATATATTATATATAGATATATATAATATATATATATAATAATATATATATAATCTTATTATATATATATTAATATCATATATGATAAAGGCGATCAAGGGCTAGGAAACACGAAGAGATTCACCCCATTATACCTTTAATCCTACGTTTTCGTTGACAACATCGCCAATCATTCTAAGGGATTTTTTTACAAATATAAAGTACCAAAATGTTAACAAAAATAAAATAAGAGCTGATCCACAAGGATCCAATAGCTTGAAAAGTAAAAACACGTTTAATGGTAAAATTACAATCTTCCATACTTTAAATTACATGCCCAACACTTGATTAAAAAACAGACCAGGGAAAATACCAAAACAACTTTAAAACAAATGACGGAGAAGAACATTTAAAAATTCCGCTAAAATTACACAAACATAAAGGTAATAACAAATATCATAAAAAATAAAAGTTCATATATTCACAAAACCACAGCCAAAAATACAGCTCAACACTTAACCAACCGTTTCAGCATCAAAGATAAAAAACACACTAAAAGTAAAACAAAACGTCAAGAGGCCCAAGGAATGACAGAATAAATTAGGCTTAAAAAACAATGGGACTGCAGGGAATGGTTGTTTAAAGTTGGAACTCGTAGTTTGATGTTCAAGAGTTTCCAAAACCAATCAAGTTCAGTTCGTTGGGTTCCCTTGTTAGGCCAATAATTTTAAAATCTTTGTATTTGACTGTAGCTACATTTAAATAGTGTGTGCCTTATGTAAGATGTTTCGGAGGGTTAGATTAGTTTACACCCAGTTTGTTCACTGGTAAACCTAACCCCCCACCCCGATGGGAATGCGGCCCTGACCCTGAGAAGACGCCGGGTAGATCCAACTGATTTTCCCAAGATTACATCTGGGAGGAAATTGTATTCATGCAAACGACAACCCGACGTCATCCAAAGGGCAGAGCCGATCTTTAAACGTGAAGAGCGAGCAATGGTCTTGGGTATTTTTAGGTATAAGTTTAGATTTACGGCTCCAAAATATCTATGCACAATCTTGGTAAACTCATTACGAAAACTTATCATTTAAACAGATACGGGAAACTGGCATAAAGATAGAGACTTGGGGACCTAAAAACTAATAGGCTGTCAGAAAACCTTTTTAATGAGTAGTTTATTTAAAATTCTATAAAAAGCTCCTTAGAAGGGAAAGGTCAAGTTTATTAGGAAGAAGCTACTGGAGGAGAAAACAAGTAATTTCATTGTGGAAGAGGAGACCAGGTAGAGGTAAAGAGACATCCAGAGCACGATAAAGTAAGGTAATATATCGAGTTGATTTGATTTGAAAATTGAGAAAACAGAAAAACTATAGAAGGGTTGGAACCCGAGCCAAGTAAATGTTTTGTTTATTCTGGAAAATGGAAGTACTAAAATCTTTCATTTTCCTTGGAGACCAAAAATATCTAGGAAGGCTGGCTAATTTAGAAGTTATGTTCTTTGTCCATTTGTAAAAATTCAATATTCTTATGGTTTAATTATTTTTAGCAAAATCTTATATAAGGAAGCCACACTTATATAATATAGATATAATATATATATATATAGATAATCATTATATATAATATATTAGATATATATATATATATATATATATATATTATTATATCACGTTTTATATATTTTATGATCCAAAGTTAGTTCAATTATATAATGTAATATAGTTAATATTAATATATAATATATAATAATAAGTATATTATATTAATATATTATATATAATATATAATAATATATATCTAGATAGGTGTGTGTGGTGTGTGTGTTGTGTGTGGTGGTTGTGTGTGTGTTGTACTTTGTGTGTGTGTGCCTGGGTCCAGCTAGATCAAGGTGGGTTTTTGTTTACATTTCCTTTACAACACTAAAAACTATTCAAATTTAATCTATATTATGAAACTGTAAAAGGCGGACCTTCCCCCACACCAAACTGGCAACTTGCAAAAATTTAAATAAATTCTGAAGTAAGGGATCACGAGGCCTCAAGACAAGTGAAAAAAAAATTAATTATATAATACTATAAAAAAAACATCAATATAAAAAACCTTTCTAACATCCATCAAACATTGTCAAGCTGGACAACCTACCAACTAGGTTCTATACAATGAGGTTCAAATACCAGTCTTGAACACAGGGTGATAATTGAGGGATTGAATGGTCCTTGGTTAACTGAAGTTGTTCGCATGTTCAAACTACACTGGGTCCCCATAGACATACTGCATGTCTTTCATTAGTTGCAGTTGTTTTTGTCATTGCTGCAGTGAAATTCATTTCTGGTTAAATTTTAAATTTGATTAGACTGAAAGATATAGATAGAGGAGGAGCTAGAGAGAGAGAGAGGAGAGAAGATAGAGAGACAGGTAGGAGAAGAGATAGAGGAGAGAGATATAAGAGAGAGAAGCTAAAGTTAGTAGTAAACAGATTTTGCTGACGGTTAAAGGTTAAAGGAGTTCCTGTGTGATTTTGCATTTAAAATAGCTTTGATACGGAACTGATGTGGCATTTCTTTTGTTCATGGAGGGTATTTATGTTTGTCAACGGGTCCCCTAAGTAGTTTCTACAGTGATTCATCCATTATTAATTTCCATGAATCAATTTCTTTACACACTGACCTTATGGCATACGTAAATTTCTGTTTTTTCCGGAATTCTGGATGACGCTGTCACCTTTTCCCCAAGAAGGTTTGCTTAATGAAGGATTCGGTCGAGACCTATTTATTAATGAACCAGGAACAAAAGTTCAATGGAAAGGTTAACACATTTGCGTTTCAATATGGACAAACCAAAGTTAAAATTGATGTTATGGAAAAGGTGCTTGTTGTGCAAGCTAGTGTGATAATCTAATCTAATATAATATGATATATCTATATATATATAATTATTATAGTCTAATATAGATATATATATTAATAAATATAATAATATCTTATATAATAATAATATATATATAATATTATATAATATATATAATATATATATATATAATATATATATAAAATATATTATATATATATCGTAATAATATCCTATATATTATATATATAATAATATATCTATATATATCTAATATATTAATATAATATATATATATATATACATATATAATATATATATTATATATATATATATATATATATATAGTAATATATATTATAATATATATATATATATATATCAATTAAATAGATATAAATATATTATATATATATTATCTATATATAATATATAATTATAATATATAATATCATAAGTCAATTCTCAGGCATTTTACGAAAACACAAAGGCAAAACAAGGACGAAAAGAACACATTTACAAGAAGAGGAACTTTGTAGGTGACGTAAAACAAATTAAAATCTTGAACCGAAATCGGTAGAAATCTGTAAAAATAACTTTGATTTTTAACTGTAAAACAATATATGTCAACCATGGAATATTCTAGAGGGAAATAAAGGGCTTCCAAAAGGGGAGAGAATCAGACACGTTTACAATGTACAAAGCTTGTTTTTCTAGCAAGGGGAAGGGAGGGGGATGGGAGGTAAGAATGTTTACTTAGGACAGTGAGATGAAAACCACAAGGAATAATAAATACCAGAGGCCAACAACATAAAGGGAAAAAAGAGGAACATGAGGAGGATGCATAATTATCCCTAAAAAGTGAACTTGACTTCGCAACACCACAAACACACCACATTATACCATAATATGGACAACGGGAGGTCATAGTTTATTTATTAGATAAAAAGACGGGTGTTCATGCTCAAAGTACTCGTTTATAAATAAACTATGATCCTTGTCCTCGTTAGTTTGTGGTTTGGGTTGGGATTCGGGATTGTGCTGGGTTTAATAGATATAAATACAATACATACCAGATATTATATATTATAAGATAATATATATATCTATATAATCTTATATAGTATCATATATATAATATTATATTATAATATAATATATAAATAGATAAATATATATAATATATATATAAACATGGGGAAAACCCTCATGTATTTCATCAATGTAAGGCGGTGGCACCCTCCCGAAACGGAAGGCAGACCCCAGAAATAACTCCATTTACATACACATCCTCTTCCTCTCTCTCTCTCTCCTCTCTCTCTCTCTCGGCAATCACCCCACATCTCTCTCTCTCTCCTTCCCTCTCTCTCTCTCTCTCTCTCTCTCACCTCTTTCTCTCCCATTTAACTAAAGGTGGAATGAAAAATGAGAGAGTTGCATCATAACATAACGTTTATTTACAATAACTAAATCAATTAACTAAGTAATCCAGTCTTACAGACTAACTTAAAACAACTCATTGTCAAGTCACCCAAAAGGTCACACCTTTCCCTGGGAACTCTGTCCCACCGAAATCCAGAACCGTCTGCCAAAGATACAGAACACATCCCGGTAAGTACACACACAAGTTTAAAGACAAAGTTAATAAAATGGAACATCTTACAAGATATCAAACAAGCCACCCCTTTGGCTAAAGTAAAGGTAACACTTACCCATTCCCAACCGGACACTAAACACTGTCACAAAAAACTCTCCCGGCGAATGCCACGGCATCTTTGCCTATGACTCGAAGCCCTCTGTCAAAATCCCTCCCATAGGTTTGGGTATGAACGCTTTTAACAGAAAGAGGCGCACACGCACATACGAACACACAGTTCGCTAGCGCCTCGCGGTTCTAGCTGCATCTAGTTTCACAAATGCACTTTGAGAAGAGTTCATAAACTGTCGTACGTTGACTTCCTGAACTAAGCACTTTTATCTCACGCCATCCCCTAGAAACTCATTCATCAGCTACCCTCAGGTCGTTACTCTGCACTGTCCTCCACATTCCACAGGTTACAGAGAATGCACGAACAACATATTATTAACAAAACCCTATGTCTTCCAGATTGCTCGGCCTCGCACCTATATGCTAGCTCCCGCCTAGCAAAATTGCTTATACAATATAAAAACATTGGCCGGCTTAAAACAAAACAAGTAAAACTGCACGTCTCTGGCATTATAAAAATAAAGTCTTATCACGCTTTATCTCCAATAAACACAAGACGCATTTTCTCTCATATTTCTGCATTAGGATTCTTGAATATCCCTCTTCGCTGTCTGCAAGTAACTGAACACAGCAACAGGCTATAGCAGGCTGTAGCAACTGTAGGAAGACGGAATACCTCCCTCATCGTAGAAGACTCACGGCTTCTTGTAGATCCCCAAAAGACACGCTGTAGAATTCTCTCGATACACATCATGGAAATACTTGTAATCACCTGGACAACATGGCAGCAACCTCTCTGCACGGCTGGTGGACGTCTTGCTGGTGTCGGGAACGACTTTTGGGCGTTAGTATGTCAGTCAGGTCTTTGGTCAATCTAAGAAAATTAACCCAAACATACTACTTCTATCAAACAACGATCTCAAAAAGGTCAGAAATACTAACTGAACGTCTCCCAATTAACTCTCCCTTAAATGACTACTAAAATGATAAGTCATTATCACAACTCTCTAAGAAAAAGAACATTCAACAGTTCTCCAACTCAATTCTCCAAACTCGCACCTCAGCACACACACACAACTCGGAAATCACAGCAACTCCACGGAATCTGCACTCACATTTCGAACTCGAATGTGCTCACACACAAAAAAAGAAAAAATTCGCAACGAGCCCAAGAAAGAAAAGAATCACGTAACACCCAGACCCAAAAAATTCTCTCTAGTTCTGACATTTAAACAACCCACAAAATCAGCAAAAATCTCTACTTTTTAACGCAAAAACCCCTTTACTGCTCAATAATTTAACCACAATGAGACTTAATGTCAAACTCCCATTACGTAAATAGCAACCCTCGAAAAATCACACCTCCCGGTAAAATAAAACTCTCCCGTCAAAAAAGAAATGCTACTTAAGCTCAATCCCCAAATCATATCTCTCATAGGAAAAGGAAGAAAAATAATAATAAAAAAAAAAAATCACAAGTAGATTTCCCCAATCACAAAATACATAATACATGTATAATATGCATAACTCCCGCGTTTTCCCAAGAAATGCTCCATGTAAAGTTATGGAATTTGCCAGAAAGCAAAAACTCTACACATGCGCTTTCGTGAAATGCTATAGCTAACATTTCCAGATATTGCAAAAATTCTGATCTATCACCATCAGAAGAAAAGAAACAGCACAGCTCAGCACACGGCTCATCACATCGCTTGTCAGCAGAAAAATCACCTGCGGACGCATTGCCTCAAACAACAGCATAGAATTGTCTAGTAAGACACATAAGTTTGGAAAACTCATGATCTCAAGAAAAAAAGGTCTAACTGACACATTTCACAGAATTTAACTCCAGGATATGGACTAATATGTTCAAAAAATTTGTCTCGAAGACTTATTCTCTCACATGACTTTTCCCCTTAAATATTTCTCCAAGAATAACCACACTTGTGAACATAAAAAAATGCACACATCTCCAAATGACTCTAATGCAGTAATGTCATTTCTCTCTAAATAGTCACGAAAATCAAAAAAGAGAACCACAGAAAACTTCTCTTGTCTCGAAAAAACTCCACTAACCACAAAAAAAAGGGTTACCCGCCCAAGATTAATTCCAACTCCATTATGAGATCATATCAATAATAACACCACTCCGGTTATAGAAATATTTCCTCCATTTGGTTAATAAACCAATAACCAACCCCCTATATTATTCTCTTATTTCTCCAAAGCCACATGTCAGTAGAAAAAAAAAAAAAACACCACTCCAGGAATAGAGAATAATCACCTCTATTTCGGCAAATACAAAATATTTACCTCTATTTCCACAATAACTCCATGTGGAACAAAACAAGGCTCCAAATAATATATCTCCAAAAAATGTGCACTCAAGGCATCTAACTCACACACTCCCAAATATTGCCCCATAATCTCCAAATATGTGTCTCCATTTGCAACAAAGATGGCTGCAAAATAATTGAACCAAACATAGCCTCATACCACATTGGCAAATATCAAAAATGGCCAAAAAATATATCTCCCATATATTATCTCAAAATATAACTCCAAAATAATATATACCTCCAATTATCTCTCCAAAATAATATATCTCAATTATAACTCCAATTCTCCAGAGAATAACTCAATGTTATAGTAAAAAACTATAAAAACTCACTCCGTTTAGCATAACTGCTAAAAAAAGGCAAAAACTCGGCAAATAAAACTGTCTAGAAAATTCTAGAAAAAATCACCAATGTGCCACAAGTCATTATAACAGAACTCCAAAATCACAGTGTCTAAGCAAAGACTTCCCCATATGCACTACGACATAAGCCACTAGAAAACTTAACCAAGTTTCCTATCTCTCACAAAGTTGTCACAAATACAACTAATGTATTGTGCAAGAAAACTCACAATTTCTGGAACACAAATATCCAGAGAAAAAATGTAGTGCCATTACGTATGCATTCAAAACATGCAAGAAATTCTCCCCTATATTACTCTATAGCATCAAATAGCTAAAACACGAACACGTTCCCGAACAATGACTCTAAGTCATGAACTGAGATAATATTCACACTAACTGGAGAGAAAAAAAAACAAATTCAAATTCACCCTTGGTAAAAAAAACTTGTGTCAGCTATGGCTAACTTTCAAAAAAAGGAGAAAAGAAAAATCAACGGCACCATTAACTATCTCCCGTAACTCACTAGATGTCAATCAATTATCTGCTGAACTCATAAAAAAAAAAAAAAAAAAAAAAAAAAAAAAAAAAAACTAAAACAATGTGTTGTTAGTTCTTCCCATAATCACAAAAGATTTCACCTCCCTTGACAGCATTAAAACACCCACGTATTAGTACATAAAAAATCAGTATCAGAAATATCATTATCACAAAATCACCAAAAAAAATTGCTATCATCAAAATCATCAGTATCAGTACAAAAATTATCACCAATGTTAATGCTTGTCCATTCTCCAAAAATTCAGCAAAAAATTCAGCAAAATCCCACACAATTTTACCAAAGATTCAGCCAGATTCATCAAGATTCAGCAAAACTCATCCCCGTGAATCACTGAAATATTCTCCAAAGTTACAAAAACTCAACAATTAATTAAACACAAGACTTCTCACATTAATTCATTGTAATAATTATCCCTTGAATAATTATCTGTAATAATTATGAATAATCTCCCATGAAATATCTCCCAAATCTCTCGTAAAACAATTCTCCCGTAATGATAATTATACTTAAGCAAACCTCCCGTAACACATCTCAAGTATAACAATTATTAATAATAACAATAATAATAACTCTCCACAGCAATAATTCTCAAGTAAGGGTGAAATTCAAATAGCATACAACAGTATTGCTGAATCCTATGACATACAATTTCTCCAGCATGCAACACCATGACATTAACACCATTGCCACACAACACAGATACAACACCAATCATCGGCATTTCAAAGAATTTCTCCAACACAATAAAAAAAATAATCTGTGTATCCCCCTTATATTTGTGTCTTTCAAGGCACAAAGAAAACACATAACACATCCCGTTGCATGTTAACTACTTTTTCCCCCTCATTTTCGGAAAAGAAAAATCTCTTTTTATTTCCTTTTCTCTTCATCCAAGAGAGAAAAAAAAAATCTCTTTTCTAAAAAAAAAGACTCTACGGGCATTTCACTTCATCAACTAATCAATCAGCTGATATCTTAGCATCCAATGTCAAGGCCAAATCCATCTCCCAACACAAAGAAAAAAAAAAAGGAAAAGGGGGAGTTCACCCACACTGAGAAAAAATTTCTCCCCCCTGAGAACAACCCCTCAGTCGAGCGGCAGAACAGCCCGAGGCATACCAGTAGTATCCCCCCATCTCGCAATGCCCTCCCCTGCACTATCTCACGAGTGAGGCTAGTGGTACCTCCCATGCTACTATCCTCCCAAGGGATGCCCGTACCCTCGCAATGCAAGGCGCCTCTCTGCCAGAAATATGCTGAGCCCTTAAAAATTGTGGCCGCTCTGTGTCACTAAGCCAAAATATGCTTGTCTAAGCACAGTTCCCATGCATAGAAAAATACTCTATGTTTTAACAAAGACGAATGCATACGTCTATTATAAACACGTGCAAATAAAGAAAACACGTCACTATGGGGAAAGAAAAAATTGTTTTGACCTCTTGAACCAATCCCATAACCCTGAAATATTTAAACAAAAACCCACTCCTTTCAAAACATGTTTAACACTCACCACTCCATAATGGGAAAAAAAAAACTCGAAATTCTTCGTAAAAACGCGTAAATCTCGTCGGCACAATACAAACGCGACCGGTGAGATGACTCCTAGCAACACTCCCTTACAAACTAGACTGAGTTGCTTGTCTCACGACTCCCACCCTGAAGAATCTCGGTACGGGCAAATTTGATGACCCTAATAGAAAATCTTTCCTCATCCCCCATCTCACGGACGGACATTTTCTCTACCCTTTTTATCTCCAACTGGCCACCATCTCTACATTGGCGTTCCTATGGCATAGAAAAGCAAGAAAACCTTTTATATCCCCTCTTTAACCGCTGACACCACTATAAACATGGGGAAAACCCTCATGTATTTCATAAGGTAAGCGTGGACACGAAACGGAAGGCAGACCCCATAACTCCATTTACATACACAGCCTCTCTCTCTCTCTCTCTCTCTCTCTCTCTCTCTCTCTCTCTCGGCAATCACCCCACATCTCTCTCTCTCTCCTCCTCTCTCTCTCTCTCTCTCTCTCACCTCTTTCTCTACCATTCTAACAGGTAATGAAAATGAGAGAGTTGCATCATAACATAACGTTTATTTACAATAACTAAATCAATTAACTAAGTAATCCAGTCTTACAGACTAACTTAAAACAACTCATTGTCAAGTCACCCAAAAGGTCACACCTTTCCCTGGGAACTCTGTCCCACCGAAATCCAGAACCGTCTGCCAAAGATACAGAACACATCCCGGATAAGTACACACAAGCTTAAAGACAAAGTTAATAAAATAAAATGGAACATCTTACAAGATATCAAACAAGCCACCCCTTTGGATAAAGTAAAGGTAACACTTAACCCATTCCCAACCGGACACTAAACACTGTCACAAAAAACTCCCCGGCGAATGCCACGGCATCTTTGCCTATGACTCGAAGCCCTCTGTCAAAATCCCTCCCATAGGTTTGGGTATGAACGCTTTTAACAGAAAGAGGCGCACACGCACATACGAACACACAGTTCGCTAGCGCCTCGCGGTTCTAGCTGCATCTAGTTTCACAAATGCACTTTGAGAAGAGTTCATAAACTGTCGTACGTTTGACTTCCGAAATGAACTAAGCACTTTTATCTCACGCCATCCCCTAGAAACTCATTCATCAGCTACCCTCAGGTCGTTACTCTGCACTGTCCTCCACATTCCACAGGTTACAGAGAATGCACGAACAACATATTATTAATCAAAACCCTATGTCTTACAATATAATATATATATATATATATATATATATATATATATATAATATATATATATATATATATATAAATATATATGTTTATATGTTGTGTGTGTATGTGCGCACGCGTGTGTTCATGGTGTATAGATACAGAAAAAAAAATATATACTACCAAACGAAAATTTCAGAGAATAAATTATTTCTAAAGACAAAAGATCCTAAAACTAGGAAAAAGAAGACTAAAAACCCCGACTAACATTGCCATTACATTTAATGACGTTAATTCAAACGACCGGTGAAAACATGATCCAGCGACATTTATGAGTTCATAAATCTTGTGCACCGGAAAATTAAGCCATGTAACACCCATAATCCAGAAATTCATTAACCCACAAATGGCGGTGAAAAGAGATTGGACTTGATCAGTTCATGAAATAAATTCATGAAATAAATTCAACGTCAAGGTTTTATAGATGATCGATGTACATAAGTAAGTGGGGATCACGTAAGAATCAAAGGATGTTCTAGAAGGAAGGGGATGCACTTGACGATTACAGCCGCAACTGAAGGCCATAAAAGACGGCACCCGTAGGGGGTTAATGCCGTCATTGCATCTCACTCGATGCACAGTAGGCATTACTTAAGGGTCTTTGCAGCGTCTCTTTGGCCTTAGCTGCATTATCTGTCATTCCTTTTACTATACCTCCATTCATATTCTTTCTTCCTCCTGACTTTCCATCATTTCTAATAACTATTTCATAGTGCAACTACGAGATTTTCCTGCCGTTACACCATTCAAACCTTTCTACTATCAATGTCCGTGCTAGCGCTGAATGTCCTCATGGGTCCTAGCGCTTGGCCATGGGCCAAGATTCTACATTCCGTTCCGTTCCGTTCCATAGCAGATTGCTAGCGCGATTGATTGCCATAATAGCTTCATCGAGAGTTGTATTGCTCCTGAACACGTAGGACACGATTGTTGCGTGAATACTAGAAATACTTTAGGGACTCCTGAAAAATTGTGTAAGGTTTCTTTCCTTAATTCTGAAACACGTCGCTATAATTAATATAATTTTATTCGTTAACGGCTACTTTAAGCGATTCTTACGTAACTTTCTTGAATTAAATCATTTCCAAAAGTGCTGAATTTGACACTGCAATAAGAAAAAAAGAACAGCACATTGCCTGGCATAAAGTGTCCTGATGTATGAAAAAACCACCATGAATGGGATTTTGCTAGTGGTTGATAAAAGTGAACACATTGACTATGATCAAACTCCCTAGTATTGAATACATAAGAGGACGAGATCATAATCGTATAAATCTAAGCCTGTGCTGAACTATCCAACTTTTCGAAGATTATTTGGAATGTTTCATAACCACAGAGGTTCATACAGCTGGATGTTTTGGCTTTAGGAAGAATTATGACGCAAGTTTAACAATGATACAAAGATAGACCTGTAAAATAAGAGGGGATTGAGAAGTTTAAATGCTGTTATCCGGAAACTGCACCGGAAGTTCTTGCTACCGGCGCATCCAAGATTCTCGTAATTCTCTGCTTCCTGAATTATGTAGGGAATTAAGAGAATCTGTATTTGTTTGCATATTTTTTTCAAAATAAATATGTCTTCCAACAATCCGCTAACTTTGTGCTTAAATTTCTCACTAAATCATTGGTCATAATAATCCTCTCTCTCTCTCTCTCTCTCTCTCTCTCTCTCTCTCTCTCTCTCTCAAATTCGGTAGTAAAGGGAAGAACCGGAGAGTTTTGTCTGTAAACCAAGGATGAAAGAGATGGCTCTTATTGGGAGAGTTGTGGTCTTACCTTACATTACAGACCTTACAGTTCGTTCGGGTTGCCCCAGGTCCCTCAGTGTGAGGCACCTCTAATGTCTACCAGAGAGTTGCTAGTACATCTTCCGGTATATTTTGCATCTTCCAATCTTGGATGGTCTGGGATGCAGTTTAGATATTTGTCGAGCTTATTCTTAAACACATCTACGCTCATTCCTGATATATTCCTCAGA
>NC_087202.1:65912849-65950349 GCF_015104395.2 Macrobrachium nipponense | reverse complement strand
ATTGGGAGCTGCAACACGTTTGGGATCGTCTAACTACAGGGAGACCGTATGTTAGTGTGGCAGCAATAAAAGGTATCGTGGTGACGAACTATGGAAAACTGTCCATGGGTAAGTGGATGTGGCGACACATGTTCAAAATGCAGTGTTAACAAGTTTTGTGTAGACTACAAAGAGGCATGCGAATCAAAGCTAGGTAGTCTCAGAGTCTGACGTCTCATGTCAACAAGAACAGAAGATAGCTAAACTGAGGAGGGAAGTAGAAGGAATTAGCAAAGGAACTAAAGGGGTTGACAAGGGACAAACATGAAGGCAAGAGAAGAGAAGAGGGGATAGAAAAGGAAATTGGAGACCCACGAAGAGAAGTTACAAACCATAGAGAGGAAAACAGGAATTGAACGACATAGTAGAAAACGGAGAGAGTATAGTGAAGATTAGAAAACAATTGCCTAAGACCAGAACCAGAAGTGAAAACAGAAACAAGCACTAGGCTAGCACGAAGAAAGAAGCTTACAATGATTAAAATGATGAATTCAAGAGAGCTGTTGGTAGAAGAGTGATAGCAGCAAGAAAACTCAATTCCCCCCAAAAGGAATCAACACAACGAAAAGATTTGCTGTGCTCTCAGAAGCAGAAGAGGAACAATTTTAATCAGAGACTCGTTAGTAAAAGAGCAGGCTTAAATTTTGTGGCAAAAAAAACAGAAGTAGAGAAAAAGTTCCATCTTACCCCAGGAGCAGGAGCAAAGAAGATAGCTGAGGCAGTGGAAAAAATTAAGGTAAATAATAGAAAAAAAGCAGTTATAGTGCAGGGAGGAGGAAATGACTTGTTTCTAAAAGACGGAGGAACTGGCCAGACAGAAGGTTTTGTAGCCAACCTGACTAAAATTGTAGAAAAACATCCGATAGAAGACTGATAACGGCATTCTCACAGGGACTATTGCCCAGAACCAATGTCAGCCATTACTCCCTTAGCAAGGCAATTGGAATCAATGACAGTCTGGAACTAATATGCCAAGAAAATGGTGTTAAGTTTGTAAACTTTTGGGACAGATTTATAGGGATAAAAGACTATATAAAAGAAATGGAACTCACATGAATTTGGAAGGAGCAAAACTAATGATAAACCCTTCTAAAGAACCTTCTAACGAAAACCTCTTGAAACACCACAATGAACTGAACTTTGAAGAAGAAATCGGAAAGCTCCCAAGCTGGTTAATAATAGCCACCGAGGAGAAAAGAGAAGATAGAAAAGTCCCTCAGAGTGGCGCAGTTTAATTCACAATCAATTTGGAACAAAGTAGATCTCTTCAAAGCATTGGTAGCAAGTGAGGAATTAGACATAATAGGTATCACAGAAACATGGATACAAGAGGCAACAAGAGACTTCGCAGGATAGCACCAGATAGCTGGATATAAATTGTTCAAAAAAGATAGACTCAATAAAAAAAATGGTGGAGGCGTTATGTTATATGTTAAGGACCACCTCAGTCCAATAGAGTGTAAAATTAAAACTATGCAAGAAGTGATTGGCATCTATATAAACAGTCCAGGGAAGAAGATAACTAATACTAGTGTACAGACCTCCCCACTAATCAAATAAGTCCGATGAGGAGCTTATGCATAATAGGGACTAGAGATAAACAACAAACTCTGCATAATAATGGGAAATTTCAATGCAGCAGTACATTGGGACACGATGATCTCCGCATCAAACGTAGAAGGAGAGAGACTTTTTGATTTTGTAAAAGATTAATTCCTCCACCAATGGGTTAACAAAACCCACTAGAGGAAACAAACATACTACTAGAAATCGTCCTATCAACGGACGATAATCTAGTATCTACCCTTTCAGTTGGTGCAAATCTAGGCAAAAACGACATAAAATTATCTCATTTAAAATTAATGTTCAAATAAAAAAGACAAGAAGATATTAATGAGATTAGACTACCGTCGAAGACCTAAAAAAGCTAAAGGAGTAAAAAAACGTTAAAAATCTAGAGTGCGACGAGAACACAGGCACTGCGAAGCCTTTCATGAGGATTACACAGAAAAACGCTCTAGATGTATACCATTAAGGCAAATACTAACAAATGGCAACCCTCAGCCAAAGTGGTTTCAACAGAGAAATTAAAAACAAGATAAGTGAAAGAGACAGATTGCACAAATCAATAGAAGCAAGCAGGCATAAAGAACTCTGTAGATTGGTGGAAAAATTAGTAAGAAAAGCAAAGATAAATGAGGATAAGAGAGTTGCATCAGTTTGAAAAGAAAACCCAAAAGAATTCTTTGCGCATGCTAATAGTAGGAAACTAATAAAAAATAGCATAGGTCCCCTCAGGGACAATAGAGGTAACCTGGTGAACTCAGACTTGGAAAAAGCAGAGTTAATGAATACTTTATTTACGAGTGTTTTCACAATTGAAGACACTACCTCGGTACCGGAACCTGCAATTAAATATGAAGGGGCAGAACTGCTGGATCAAATGGCATTTACAGAAGAGGACATTAAAAACAAAATAGACAAACTCAACAAGTTCAAATCCTTGGCCCGGGTGGGATTCATCTAAGAGAAATTAAAGAGCTAAAACAGGAGATAGTTCCTCACCTATATAAACTCTACAGAAAAAGTGCTGAACAAAGAAAGGCACCAAAAAGATGGAAACTAGGTAATGTGCCCGCAGTTTACAAAAAAGGTCCAAGAGAAGAGCCAGGAAATTATAGAACAATCTGTCTAACGTCGGTCGTTTGCAAGATTTTTTAATCCATAATTGGAGATCAGATTGTGGATCACATTGATAGAAAAAACTTGTTAAAGAGACAACACAGTTTCAGACAAAATAGATCCTGCTTATCAAATCTCTTAGAGTTTTTTCATAACATGCTTGGTATTTACGACAGTAGTAGAGCAATAGATATACTCTACTTAGATTTACAAAAGGCCTTTGACGAAGTCCCACATAAGAAACAAAAGTTAGAGCTTTAGGAATTGTAGGAGAAACAACAGACTGGGCCGAAGACTGGCTAACTTATAGAAAACAGATGACACCAACCTTGGTATAAATGCAGCAGACTCAGATGCAGTGGAATGTTTAAGAAATTATATAATGAAAATAGGAGAGTGGTAAAAAAACGGCAAATGCTTTTTAACGTAGATAGTTGTAAAATGACAAATAGGGATGACATAAATAGTCATTATTATCTAGGACTTAAAGTCCACAAAACAGTGCATAAAAGCTGAAACTAGTGGGATACATAAAGAGGCAGTTCAAATACAGAAACAAGGAAACGGTGCTGCATCTCTACATATCAATAGTTAGACCCCATCTTGAATATGCAGTACAGTTTTGGTCACCAACACTAAGAAAAGACATAAATAGATTAGGAGGGGTACAAGCAAGAGCCACAAAGTTGAATCTCCTCCCATCAGGCAAATAGGTTACCGAAGAGGTGGGATAGAGAGTCTGAACATGTAAGGCTTAGAAACACGACGATTGTGAGGGCAACTAATACAAGCATTTAAAACACTGAAAGGCATAACAAAAGTAAACAGTAACCTATTTACATTAACCCTTAAACGCCGACTGGACGTATTTTACGTCGAGATAAATTGTCTGTCGGGTGCCGACTGGACGTATTTTACGGTCGACATACAAAAGTTTTTTTTAAAATTCGCGGAAAAAAATACTTATAGGCCTACCAGCCTAAAACTTTTGAATCACGCGCCTTGGGGGATGCTGGGAGTCCACGGATCAAGGCCTTGTTTTGTTTTGAAGCGTGACCCAGGTGCGCATGCGCGATATCCCTTCTTCTCGCTCCAGCCAGCATCAGTAGCGCACCATCCGAGAGCGATCTTCGTGAAAAGCGTGTTTTTCTGGACTTGTGCGAGACTTTGAGCTATTTGTATTGCTACAAGACATTCCTAGATATGTCTCAACGACGTGTGAACCGTGAAAGGCGCGTTTTACCCGTCGGAAGGATCGTGTAAGGCGAGTTTTGGACATGGATGCTGGCGAGGGGCCAAGCACCCAGCATGACCCCGCGCCTCAAGGCCGTTCTGTGCGGCCACGTGTGGCTGAAGTGTTTCGGGAACACATCGTTTGCCTTTGGTTACCCCTAGAAAGCATGTGGGCGTCCTTAGGGGCATTCGTAGGCATTTGGGAGGCCTCCAACCAAGGGACATAGACGAATATCTTTCGGAGCTTGATCCGGGGGAATCAAATGTCGCAAAAGTCCTCATTTTGATGGCGGATGGTCATCGAGTGATGAGGACATCAGTCCCGATGAAAGTGAGGATGAATATTTGCCCCCAATGTCCGTTCGAGGCTCACATCCCGAAAGTGAGCTCGAATTCAGTGCATACGAGGGGGAATCTGAGGGGGAGGGGGAGGGGGAGGGTGGGGATACGGGACTGCGGGCAAGTTTTATCGCAGAGGACGATACAGAAAGTGAGGGCCTAAGTGAGGGTGATGGGCCAACGCGGGGGGGGGTAGTGTGCATCGTGCCCGCACCCGTGCGCTGTGCGCGCGCACGGGCACGTAGAAGGTCGGCTCGTCGCGCCAGCCAAGGTGAAGGTCGGTCGTCGGAGAGTGACGAAGGTTGGAACGGAGGACCCCACCCCTCCTAACATGCACCCCTTCACGGCAACCCCTGGGATGACCGTACCAGTACCCCTGACTGTTTTGGGATTCATCCAGCTTTTCCTGACGCGGGAATTGCTGGAATACCTGGTACACGAGACGGTGGACTACGCTCGTACTGCCGATATGAGCTGAAGACGACCTTGTCGTATTACTGGCGGGGTGTTTGAAACAACCTCATTGACATGGCACATTTTTTGGGGCTCCACATTTATTTGGTTTGACACTGCTATCGACGTCAGGCAATATGGAGAGAAGTTATTTTTTATGTATGCCGAAATGTGCCTGGCGTTATGTCCCGTGATAATTTGCCTGGCGATGGACAGGTACTTCAACGCCTTCAACCGAAGGGGCCATACCCCGGAATAACAGTGATCGCCTCATTTTAGTGCGTACAGTGTTGGATTATATCCGTGAGCGGTGTAGTAATCTCGTGATTCCTGGAAAGAACCTGTCTTTGGATGAGGGGATGATGCCTTACAAAGGACGTCTTAGTATAAAAGTGTATAACCCAAGAAGCCAAAGAAATATGGTGTGAATTCTTTCTCATTACCGAGGCCAACACTGGATACGTTGTGGACTTTTCAGTGTATACCGGGGTATTCTCCACGCTGCGTGACACTGTATTCAACCTTGTGGGACGTTTCCGTAACCAGGGATATCACCTGTTTATGGATAATTATTATCTCGGTATCCCTGGCCCATGGAACTGTATGAAGCAGGTTGTTCCACGTCAAGTGGTACCCTTCGGTTGGTGCGTGGGGCCCGAATGTCCTCAAGAGGTTCGCTAGTCATCCGCAACACCTGGCAAGAGGAGAGAGACAGAGTGGCGGCGGAAGGGCGCTGTCTTCGTCATCTGTTGGAAGGGTGTCCGACTCGTCCCCATGATTACGACGAGTCATGAACCCATCCAAGAAGAGATCGTACAGCGGAAGAAGACACGTCGACAGGGCCGAGTTGTGTTTGAGGAGTTTCGTACCGAGCGGCCTACTGTCATTGGGCACTACAAGGCACATGGGAGGAGTTGATCTCTTTGATCAGCTCATCCAGTACTATCCCTTCGCCAGGAGAACCAGAAGGTGGACACAGAAGCTCCTCAAATACATCCTTCAGCTGGCCCCTCCCAAAATGCCTACATACTGTACTGTGGGTACCGCGGTGACAATCTTCCGAGGTTGACCACGTACAGTTCCTAGAGGTAGCCGGGAATGCCCTCATCAACTTCGATCCCGATGAGTGGCCTTCCATAAACTGACCCCCTGCCCCGAGCTGCAGATCTGCCCCTAGAGGAAAGGGCAGATAGGAGGGCCAACTTCGCGGAACCTTCGCTCGACCTGCCGCCGCCCCTGCTGCCGCCGTCCCTGCTGACGACGCTGCTGACGACGCCCCATGCTGACGACGCCCCTGCTGACGACGCCCCTGCTGCCGCCACCCCTGCTGCCGCCGCCCCTGCTGCCGCCGCCCCGGTGCTGACGGACGCCCTGCTGTCGCCGCCCCTGCTGACGACGCCCCTGTGACGACGCCCCTCTTGCTGCCGGCCCCTCCCCCCCGCCCATCACCGCTTCTCGTCGGGTAGTGGACCCCTGCGTGTCGGCTGCAGCCAGGGGAACACATACTGGAGGCCTTAGAAGGGCGAAGGCAGAAAACGGGTGCCGGGTGTGCCATGATGAATGGCAGAAGGAGAGACACCCGGTTCTTCTGTCGTCTCTGCAAAGTTGCTCTTTGCAGGATAGGGGAGTGTGACCGAAAGTATCACACTAAGGTCATGTATTGGAGCGCGCCCCCTAAACCGACAGCGGAGGGCGCAACGGGGCCGCCGGGTCCCATCAGCAGTAAGGGCGCGCGTCTCCCTCCTCCACCTGTACCTCGTCATGTCGAGTGGAAAAAAATGCAAGACTCTTCAATGGAGGAGGGAGAAAACAAGAATAGAACGAAGAGTCAGGATTACGAGTGAGTATTTCTGCATTTATTTTATAATTTAGTTTTATATTTATTACAACTTTTTTATATAATCTGAATGTGTGCATGATAAAATAATAATAAAGACATTTCATTGTATGCGAAAAGAGAAGTGTCACCTGCATTCCTTTTATTTATGTATTGGTAGCAGAATCGAAGAATGTAATATATATTTTACGTATAAAAAAAATTATTATATATATATATATATATATATTATGTATATATATATATATATATGTATATATATATATATATATATAGCCTATATATTATGTATATCTAGATAATATATATATATATATATATATATATATATATATATATTTAAATTTTTTTTTTTTGGGGGGTAAGCAAATTACTTACAGTCTAGTAATATTCAATCATTTACCTTCACTTTAAAAACAAATTGCAAGTCTCTAGAACAATATCTCGATTTATGGTGAATATTTGAAAAAAATATTTTTATTCCGTCCGCGCGCCGATTCTCGGCCGAAAATCTCGGAAACGCGTAGGTCACATTCTCCTAATATTTGTACCTTTTCATATTACGCTTATTTTATAGTTTTATATATGGAAATGTGCGCAAAAACATGCACAATATCAAAAAATATTGTTTGGAAGGTTGTAGCATTTTATCATTTTGAAATATTTGCATATAAAGTACGATAAGTACGAAAAAAAACTACGATCGGTCAACTTTGACTCAACCGAAAAGGTCAAAAAAACGCATTTACATAATCTTACAGTCTAGTAATATTCAATCATTTATCTTCATTTTAAAACATATTGCAAGTCTCTAGAACAATATCTCGATTTCTGGTGAATTTTTGAAAAAATATTTTTTTCCCCTCCGCGCGACGATTTTCGGCCGAAAATCTCGGAAAACGCGTAGGTCACATTCTCCTAATATTTGAGCCTTTTCATATACGCTTTTTTTAAAGGTTTATATATGGAAATGTGCGCAAAAAACATGCACAATATAACAAAAATTATTTGGAAGGTTGTAGCATTTATCATTTTTGAAATATTTGCATATAAAGTACGATAAGTACGAAAAAACTACGATCGGTCAACTTTGACTCAACCGAAAGGTCAAAAAACGCATTTATAACATAAAAAATCTTACAGTCTAGTAATATTCAATCATTTATCTTCATTTTAAAACATTATTGCAAGTCTCTAGAACAATATCTCGATTTATGGTGAATATTTGAAAAAAATATTTTTATTCCGTCCGCGCGCCGATTCTCGGCCGAAAATCTCGGAACGCGTAGGTCACTTCTCCTAATATTTGTGCCTTTCATATACGCTTTTTTTATAGTTTTATATATGAAAATCGTGCGCAGAACATGCACAATATAACAAAAATTATTGGAAGGTTGTAGCATTTATCATTTTGAAATATTGCATATAAAGTACGATAAGTACGAAAAAAACTACGATCGGTCAAATTTGACTCAACCGAAAAAGGTCAAAAAACGCATTTATAACATAAAAATCTTACAGTCTAGTAATATTCAATCATTTATCTTCATTTTAAAAACATATTGCAAGTCTCTAGAACAATATCTCGATTTCCTGGTGAATTTTGAAAAAAATATTTTTTTCCCTCCGCGCGACGATTTTCGGCCGAAAACTCCCGGAAAACGGTAGGTCACATTCTCCTAATATTTGAGCCTTTTTCATATCTACGCCTTTTTTTAAAGGTTTTATATATGGGAAATTGTGCGCAAAAACATACACAATATAACAAAAATTATTGGAAGGTTGTAGCATTTTATCATTTTTGAAATATTTGCATATAAAGTACGATAAGTACGAAAAAAAACTACGATCGGTCAAACTTTTGGACTCAACCGAAAACAAAAAGGTCAAAAAAAACGCATTTATAACATAAAAAATCTTACAGTCTAGTAATATTCAATCATTTATCTTCATTTTAAAAACATATTGCAAGTCTCTAGAAAACAATATCTCGATTTATGGTGAATATTGAAAAAAAATATTTTTATTCCGTCCGCGCGCCGATTCTCGGCCGAAAATCTCGGAAACGCGTAGGTCACATTCTCCTAATATTTGTGCCTTTTCATATTACGCTTTTTGTTTTTTTTATAGTTTTATATATGAAAATGTGCGCAAGAACATGCACAATATAACAAAAATTATTGGAAGGTTGTAGCATTTATCATTTTTGAAATATTTGCATATAAAGTACGATAAGTACGAAAAAAAAACTACGATCGGTCAACTTTGACTCAACCGAAAGGTCAAAAAACGCATTTATAACATAAAAATCTTACAGTCTAGTAATATTCAATCATTTATCTTCATTTTAAAACATATTGCAAGTCTCTAGAACAATATCTCGATTTATGGTGAATATTTGAAAAAAATATTTTTATTCCGTCCGCGCGCCGATTCTCGGCCGAAAATCTCGGAAACGCGTAGGTCACATTCTCCTAATATTTGTGCCTTTTCATATTACGCTTTTTTTATAGTTTATATATGAAAATGTGCGCAAGAACATGCAAAATATAACAAAAATTATTGGAAGGTTGTAGCATTTATCATTTTTGAAATATTTGCATATAAAGTACGATAAGTACGAAAAAAAAACTACGATCGGTCAAACTTTGACTCAACCGAAAGGTCAAAAACGCATTTATAACATAAAAATCTTACAGTCTAGTAATATTCAATCATTTATCTTCATTTTAAAACATATTGCAAGTCTCTAGAACAATATCTCGATTTCTGGTGAATTTTTGAAAAAAATATTTTTTTCCCCTCCGCGCGACGATTTTCGGCCGAAAATCTCGGAAACGCGTAGGTCACATTCTCCTAATATTTGAGCCTTTTCATATTACGCTTTTTTTAAAGGTTTATATATGGAAATGTGCGCAAAAACATGCACAATATAACAAAAATTATTGGGAAGGGTTGTAGCATTTGTTATCATTTTTGAAATATTTGCATGAATAAAAAGTACGCTAAGTAAACGAAAAAAAACTACGATCGGTCAACTTTGAACTCAACGGAAAAGGTCAAAAAAACGCATTTAAATAACATCAAAAAATCTTACAGTTAGTAATATTCAATCATTTATTTCTTCATTTTAAAACATATTGCAAGTCTCTAGAACAATATCTCGATTTTATGGTGAATATTTGAAAAAAATATTATTTCCCGTCCCGCGCGCCGATCTCGGCCGAAAATCTCGGAAAAACGGCGTAGGTAACATTCTCCTAATATTGTGCCTTTTCATATTACGCTTTTTTTATAGTTTTTATATATGACAATGTGCGCAAAAACATGCACAATATAACAAAAATTATTGGAAGGTTGTAGCATTTATCATTTTTGAAATATTTGCATATAAAGTACGATAAG
Source organism: Macrobrachium nipponense (assembly GCF_015104395.2). NCBI lineage: Eukaryota > Metazoa > Arthropoda > Malacostraca > Decapoda > Palaemonidae > Macrobrachium > Macrobrachium nipponense. The sequence continues at coordinate 65,940,361 of NC_087202.1, read as the reverse complement.
TACGAAAAAAACTACGATCGGTCAACTTTGACTCAACCGAAAAGGTCAAAAAACGCATTTATAACATAAAAATCTTACAGTCTAGTAAATATTCAATCATTTATCTTTATTTTAAAACATATTGCAAGTCTCTAGAACAATATCTCGATTTATGGTGAATATTTTTTTTTTTTGAAAAAAAATATTTTTTTATTCCCTCCGCGCGCCTATTCTCGGCCGAAAATCTCAGAAACGCGTAGGTCACATTCTCCTAATATTTGAGCCTTTTCATATTACGCTTTTTTTAAAGTTTTATATATGAAAATGTGCGCAAAAACATGCACAATATAACAAAATATTTGGAAGGTTGTAGCATTTCTCATTTTTTTTATATTTGCATATAAAAAAAAACTTTTAAACAAAATTCGACATTCGGTCAAGCTTTAACTCGTTCGAAATGGTAAAAAACTGCATTTGTAAGCTAAAACTCTTACAGTATCGTACTATTCAATCATTTTCCTTCATTTTGAAACAAATTGCAAGTCTCTATAACAACATTCGATTTATGGTGAATTTATTAAAAATTTATTTTTTTACATCCGCGCGCTACGAATCATGCATCATTTTGTGATAATATTTTTCTCTGTGTTGCTTTTATTGTTTTACAATGTGTTATATATCAAAATGATTGCAATTTAACGCACATTACAACGAAAAAAAAAGCAACTTGTTACCTCTAACCGTTTGGCGCACAGCGCGATTTGAATACAATTATATATGAAATTTCGTTTTTGCGCTATCATATATCGCATTATTTATATATGATAATGATAATATTTTTCATTTTCTGATGGTTGCATACTAAACTTCAAGCAATGAGAAAAAAAAAGGAGCTAAAAATGAACTCTTAATCTTGAAAAACTAAGCGCGCTGTGATTTTTTGAAAAAATATTTTTTCCGCTTACGCGCTCACTCTCAAACCCCTCCGGCATACGGGAGTCATTTTTTTATTTACCGCTCCGGCGTTTTAAGGGTTAAATGAAAACCAGACAAGAAAATAATGGATGGAAACTAGAACTGAAGAGATATAACACATCCCATTGTGGGAACTTCTTTACATACAAGATATGTGACACGTCGAATAAACTGCCACTAGAAGTGTAAACAGCAACAGTGTGGAAGTTTAAAAGAATGCTAGACAAAATCATTAGGACACTGTGAATGCATAGTAAAGCCTTCCCCTACAGAGAAGTGAGCACACGATGTCTCTCGGATGGACAAACAAGTCTTTGAGACATCCTAATCCTTGTAACTCCTTGTAACTCCTTGTAACTCTCTCTGTCTATCAGATATCAGTTCAGCTCATAAGAAAATAGTCAATGGGAATTACAGGTTGCATATCCAACTTAAATTGTTTCTTCCTACACTGTTCTATTTCAAGATTGACCTCTCTCTCTCTATTTGTACATTCAATCAAGATTGAATGTACAAAAATAGTTGAGGATGAAGAAGAAGAGGAAGAGGAAGAAGAAGAAGAAAAAGAAGAAGAGGAAAACGGAAGAGAAGTAAACAAAAATGAAATGACAGAAAAAAATAAGGAAAACAAAGAACAAGATAAAAGTATGGATGCAGAGATACTCATTGATACTACATATGAGACAATAAAGCAGCATACCTACGAAGAAATAAATTACGATATGACAACAGAAAAGCAAAATCCCGAAGAGGCTCTACCCAGATCTATACAATGACGGGAAAGAGGAAAAAAATAGACAAGAAAGACAAAATCTTGCAACCTTTTGAAAAGAGGGAATTGCAGATTTGGAGAAAGCTTGTTAACTAACAAACATCCTAAGATATGTCCAAAAAACCTATGAAATATATGGTAAATGTGCATACTTAGATGGATTATGGGGATGATTGCAGAGATCTGCATCCAAAAAATATGTAAAAACCTAAAAGAAGGAAAAGGATGTAAGTTCGACAAAAAATGCAAATATATACACCCTGTAGCCATGAATCATAATCAAATAAATAACCAACCAAGTAATAAAATCCAAAATAAGAAAGAAAGAAACAAATAAAGAGAGAAATCACGGAATATCAGGTAAAAGAGAAAAGCAAACCACCAATGAGATATGCAGAGGTGTCAGCAAAAAATTTCAAAGCATCAGCTCCGAAATTCTACTCAAGAGATAATAACTGTATTTATTATGCAAGAGGATATTGCAGAAACGGAGAAAATTGCAGATTCAGACACAAAATGAATAATTATGATGAAGGAAGATCAAATATTATGGAAAAGTTGGATTTTTTAATGTCAGAATTTCTGGAAATGAAAAAAAGAACAACATACCAGAACAGGAAAGAGACATGGGAAAATCCTTATTACTACCAGTATTAAATGAAGGAGAAAACACGCAAACCATCATAGTGATGAATGCGCAGGGTTTAGTTACGAGTAACTCAAAAAAGAAAAATAGAGTACTTAGAAGAACTAACCAAACTGAAAAAGAAAATAGATATAATGAATATAAGTGAAACCTGGTATTCCCAAGAGACTAGGAATGATGATCAAATAAAAGGGTTCCAAAACTTATAGATCAGATAGAAAAAATAGGAATCAAGGGGGAACCGCAATATATGGGAAAGACAAAAAACAAGGGAAAAATATATGAGAAATATAGTAACTCAGAATGTGAACTAATAGCGGTAGAATTTGAATCTGAAAAATTGATGAAACATAGTAATATATAGACCTCCTAATATACTAAAGAGTTTGACTTAATAATTGAAAAATTGGATGATATATGTAGAAATCACAAGGACTGGACTATTCTCCTATCTGGTGACTTCAACTTTCCTTTCGTAGAATGGAAAGAACGAATAGGAGATTGTGGTTGTACTTATAAATATAAAAAAGAGAGTAATAGTAGTGCAGAAGATAAGAGGCAATTTGAAAAGCTATTAGATATGCTACTAGAATACAACATTCAACAAATAAATCACCTGCCAACAAGAAAGGAAAATACTTTAGACCTAGTATTTGTGAACGAGATGAATTATGTTAAAGAAATAATAGTTTATAATGCGAATATTTCAGACCATAATGTCATAGAATTAACAGTTCATTCCAAAGCAAGTGAAAATAGAGATAAGCAAGAAATGAAAAAGTGGGAAGGATATGGAAAATACAACTTCTACAGTAAAAATATAAAATGGTCAGAAATTAATGAAGAATTAAACAAAGATTGGGATAACATTTTCGTAAGTGATGACATAAGGGTAAATACGGAGATATTATAAAATATTGGAGAAAATAGTGGAAAAAAAAATATATACCGAAGAAGAAAAGTAAACATCATTCATGCATACCAAGAGACAGAAGGATCTTGTTCCAGAAAATCAGAAAGTGGAAAAAAGGTCTTGCAAAAGAAAAAAATGCATGGAAAGTTATAGAACTAAAAAGTAAGATAGAAAAAATGCAGAACAAAAAAGATTATACAATCAAAAGAAAATGAAAAACGGGACTTGGAAGAAAAAACCCTATTAAATATCAAGCAAAACCCCAAGCTATTATACTCATATTGCGAAGAAGATGAATAAAAGAAGAATAGAAATAGGCCCTCTGAGAATTGAAGGAAGATTAACGAATGAAAAAAAGGAAATTTGCAACATACTGGCAGAACGATATAAGAGAGAATTCACCCCTAGAATAGATAATGAAGATAATGATATAGAAGTAAGGGATGAAAATAGTGAATATTTAGCTGACATAGATATTAATGAAGCTGATTGTGCAGGCTATTAATGAAATTAAAAATGGAGCTGCTGCAGGGCCTGATGGGAAATTCCTGTGCTATTTTGTTAAAGAAAGTAGTTCATTCTATCGCAAAGCCACTTGCAATATTATTAAGACAAAGTGTAGATACAAACTTAGCATATATTTACCCCTACTTTCAAAAGTGGATCAAGACTAGAGTCAAGTAATTATAGGCCTGTGAGTCTAACATCACATATTATGAAAGTGTATGAAAGGGTAATGAAGAAAAATATTATGAAACATTTTAATAAAAAATAATTTTGTTTAATAAAGGACAAACATGGTTTCGTACCCGGAAAAAGTACACAAACCCAACTGTTAGTCCACCGTGAGAACATATTCAAAAATATGAAAAGCGGAAATGAAACAGATGTGGTTTATTTAGACTTGCAAAAGCTTTTGATAAAGTAGACCATAATATATTAGCGAAGAATATTAGAAAAACATATCGTGGATTAATAAAGTAGGAAGATGGTTAAAAGAATTTTTACACAACAGAAAAACAGATAGTTATTGCAAACGACGAGAAATCGGATGAAGTCAAGGTAATATCCGGTGTGCCGCAAGGTACGGTGTTAGCTGCAATACTGTTTGTTATTATGATTGAAGACATAGACAATAATGTGAAGGATTCGGTAGTGAGTAGTTTCGCAGATGACACAAGAATAAGTAGAGAAATTACTTGTGATGAAGATAGGAACGCTCTACAAAGAGACCTTAACAAAGTATATGATTGGGCAGAGGTAAATAGGATGGTATTTAACTCTGATAAATTTGAATCAATAAAATTATGGAGACAGAGAAAGAAAGCTATATGCATATAAGGGACCTAATAATGAGACCATTCACAAATAAGGAAGCAGTTAAAGACCTTGGTGTGATGATGAATAGGAACATGTTATGCAATGATCAAATAGCAACTCTGTTGGCAAAATGTAAAGCAAAAAATGGAATGTTGTTACGGCACTTCAAAACAAAGAAAAGCTGAACCATGATTATTGCTTTATAAAACATATGTTCGTAGTCCACTTGAATATTGCAATATGATATGGTACCCACACTATCAAAAGGATATTGCACAAAATAGAGAGTGTACAAAGGTCCTTTCCTTTACAGCTAGAACAGAAGAAGTTAAGGACCTAGACTACTGGGAAAGACTACAATTCTTAAAAAATTATATAGTCTAGAAAGGCGAAGAGAACGCTACATGATAATTCAGGCATGGAAACAGATAGAAGGAATAGCAGAAAATATCATGGAACTAAAAATATCAGAAAGAGCAAGCAGAGGTAGATTAATAGTGCCCAAAACTATACCAGGAAAAATAAGGAAAGCACACAGGGACATTAATCCACTACGCACCAGCATCGATAATGCAGCGTCTATTCTTAATGCGTTGCCAGCTCATCTGAGGAATATATCAGGAGTGAGCGTAGGGAGTGTTTAAGAATAAGCTCGACAAATATCTAACTGCATCCCAGACCATCCAAGATTGGAAGATGCAAAATATACCGGAAGAGTGACTAGCAACTCTCTGGTAGACATTAGAGGTGCCTCACACTGAGGGACCTGGGGCAACCCGAACAGATGTAAGGTCTGTAAGGTCTGTAAGGTCTCTCTCTCTCTCTCTCTCTCTCTCTCTCAGCCCACTCAGTTCAGCTCATACAAAAATAGTCAATGGGAATTACAGGTAGCATATCTAACTTAAATTGTTTCTTCCTTCACTGTTATATTTCAAGATTGAACCCCCGCCCCCACCTCTCTCTCTCTCTCTCTCTCTCTCTCTCTCTCTCTCTCTCTCTCTCTCTCTCTCTGACTAATAAACACATTTGAACTTTTGTCAAGTGACAAACAAAACGAAACTCCAGTAAAGAGAATATGTTCAACATTAAACAATTACGATAAAATAAAATACAATAAAATTTTTGTTCTTTCCACGTGTCACTTTATAGACCATGAATATATAGAAGTAGGTCAAACGGGCTCAAAAATGACAAGCAATAAGAACTGCTTAAAATATCTGTAAATAATGACGCCAAAAGTTGCATTTCATCTTTCATTTCGAGGAAATAATTATCCTCTTTCATTTCAGTCGGAAACTTTGTAATGGCTCTGAAATAACATCTAATTGCAGGACGTAAACGGGAGTTATTGATTAAGACTTACTTCTTTTCATTTATTTTTTTAAAGTGAATTATAACTTCATAGCCTCAAATCCCCATGAGTATAGTTACTATTATTATTTATATAAATGAATAAATAAATAGAAATGATATATATATATATATATATATATATATATATATATATATATATATATATATATATATATATATGTAGCTGGGCCTTGTATAACGAGGCGCCCTGTGAGGTTATTAAGACCTGCGATGTTATACGCAAGTATTTGCTTGTATACTTACCATCCTCGTCGGAGATTGCAACGATAATTTCTAGGTCAGTATCTTCTTTGGGTATAAAGGCGAAGATGTTACAAACTCATGATGATAAACTTAACAATATATTTGCAAAACTACATCTCTTGAGTAGAGGCAAGAAGGCGGTTAAGAGAACTTGATTCTAGGAGGGGAAGTAGAGTTCTGAGTTATAATGCAATTACAAAATCATAGGAGAGCAAAAGCTTAGCTCCACCTACTAACATACAGACAGACGAACATGTGAGAGGAAGTCACATAGACGTCTGTGGGTTATAGGTCAACAGCTTCTCAGGCGAAAGCACTGTGACCTGTTTGACACAACAATGGATTTGATTATCACAGGCAAATGCAAACCAGGGCCCCGCTGATACAACACGCCAAGGCTTAGCTTTGCACTCTGTTTTATCAATCCCTATCACACTCCTTGCTATCTCAACAGTGACCCTTGGGTCATCGGCTTAGTTTTATATATGGAATAACATTATTTTTAAATTGTAACAGTTACATATATATATATATATATATATATATACGTATATATATATATATATATATATAATATTATATATAATATATAGATATATATATATACATCTATATATATGTAGCATAATGACCAGAGAGCAGCATCTCACCCCAGCCCTCGCCTTCCTCTCCCCAGCTAAGTCTCTCTTCTCTCTCTCTCTCTCTCATCTCTACCCTCTCTCTCTCTCTCTCTCTCTCTCTCTCTCTGAAATAAAAAAAAAATCCATAACATAGTGCGTGGAACTCAAAATGCGTGCATAAAATAATTACTCTATAAAACTTATAAAGACAAGTTCAACGAAAAACCATACACATTAACATTCAAGGAAGAGAAAATCACTAAACCCCTATCGAAAAAAAACAAATTGCATAGTTATAACATAATCAAGGTGGGACTAATCCCCCATCTCCGTTCTGCAAAGATTATAAGATTACATAAACCTCGCTACACAAAATGTATTGCGTCACCAGTTCAAAAATGGTAGCCATGTTCCTGACAGATTGTCTAAGCAGACACCCAAGACTACCATGCTTATGCATAACTTTGCAATGGCTATCTATGCTTATGCATCTCTATGTATAGATCCATGAAACATCTGCCAAGGGAGAAATACCTCTCATTGATATAAAAAAATCAAATAATCTGTTGTACTTTCACAACACCACAAACACATGTTGAAGAACTGATAATAAAATGGCTATAGATACTAAAAATGATAATAGACTCGGCAAGTTACTAAATGTCAATTAATGTTGTACTCACTCTTTCACAGGTAATTAGAAACTTAGAATTTCCACTGTCAATCCACTTCGCTTTTCACAAAGATTCTTAACGCTTGCCTTACAAGTCACTCCCACTACAGACAAACGAACGAACTCCCTTACCATGGCTCACCCATAATCCGGGATTTTAACCGGGCAAAGGCTCTACAAGCTTCGATGCCAAAACTCTGACACCACTTCCTTTCCAGGTGTCACTGTATCCGAGGCAACTCCTCTTTCAAATAGGAATAAGTAACATGAGCCCAAGTCATTTAATTGTCCTAGAGAATAAAAGCTAGCTAAATGAACATATCCATAACAGAATAAAACTCCATCCCGAATAGCTGCTTCTGATGAAGAAGACAGCCAGGAAATGATTAACATACAACGCGTACATTCATCAATACTATTATGGCTCCCGATAAACTTATAATCTTCCTCCTCCTATAATTTTAACCTGATTGCTATTTTATCATGGAGGCTGATATGGGGTGGATGGATTGTGGAGAGTAAGTTGGGAGACATGTCGGTGTGCATTATAGTTTTGGCGATGACAGGGAGCCGCCGAGTGCCATTACTTCACCATGATTTGGTTTATTGAAGCGACGTATGATGGACCAAAACGGAATACGAGCGCCTGAGGCGACGCAGAACTCAGAATTTTGGACAAATGGCAAAGAAGAGCGAGCATCATCATGAGAGAAAAGTTGAAAGAGAGCAAGAGAAAATATACGAGAGAGAGAGAGAGAGAGAGAGAGAGAGAGAGAGAGAGAGAGACCAGGGGAAATAAAAGATATAATAAGAACAAGTGAGAAAGATGATATGGAGGAGTTATGGAGTTCCATTTGACAACGTGTGTGTGTGTGTGTGTGTGTGTGAGAGAGAGAGAGAGAGAGAGAGAGAGAGAGGGAGAGAGGGAGAAAGAGAGAGAGAAAGTGAGAGAGGGAGAGAGTAATTGGTGGTTGGATGGTTAACGGCTGTATTGGTTGGCTGTTGGTGAGTTTCTGGGTTGTCTGCTGGTGCTCTTAGAGATCAGAGTTCTGTGTTTTGAGTTTTTTTGTGAGTGCTCAGTCAGTGTTGGTGAGAGCTGGTGATAATAAGTAGTGTCGACAAGCAGTAATTGAATTGGGCACTGGAAGTCAGTTGCGTTTTGTGTGTTATTGATTTGTTTTATTGATTTGTTGTTAGTTTGGTGTTGTTTGCTTTGGAGTGGTTGTGCCTGTATTGTTGGATTTGTTGTGCTTTTGAGCTCCTGAGGGTTGTATGTGATTGTTGTGGTTGAGGGTTGTTGTTGTTGTTGTTGTAGTAAGGGGCTGTTGTGGATTCTTGGTGTTGTTAGTGGGTGTGTGTGTGTTGCCTTTCTTTGTGTTGTTTTTGTGTTGGTTGGTTGGTTGTGCAGTGGTCTTTTATGTGTTTTTATTGTGTGAGTTGTGGTTGTGTCCTTGGTTGTTTGCTGTGTTGTTAGGTTGTGTTCCTTGGTTGTTGTTGTGTTGTTGTGGTCCTTGGTTGTTGTGTTGTTGTTGAGTTGTTGGGTTGTAGTCGTTGGGTGTTGTTTTGTTGGTGTGTTGTTGGGTTGTTGGTTTTGTCTTGTGGTTGTTAGTGTTCCAGTGACCTCGACCAACAGACAGCACAGCACAGCCCTGGAGTATCTGGAGATGTTAAGTACGTGCTTTTTTTTTTTTTATGTAGGTATAGGTCAATTGTCCTGCGTGTATGCTGTAGTGTAAAGAGGAAAGTGTGACTGGGGTGAGTTGGGCAGCTGGAGTGATTAGGTTTATGTGGGGGGATTTAGCCAGTTTGTTTTTTTAGCTTGTGATCCCGCCACATTATTTTTTGGCACCCGAACAGGGATTGTTGGTACGGCAGCTGCAGGACGATTGGGGTATTTAGTTGTGTGATTGGTGGAGAAAGTGAGGATGGAAGGGTTGAAGAGGATAGAGAGGCTGAAGGAGGAGCTGAGGTTGGCGAGGGAAGCTAAGAAAAGGTTGGAAATGGAGAATGAGAGGTTAAGGGTAGAGTGCGAGGAGCTGAAGAGCAAGTAAATGAAATGATAGGAATGCTAAGGAGTGCGAAAGTGGAAATGGAAGAAGAGGTGAATGGAGCGGAAGAGAGAATCGTTGAGAAAATGGACGAAAAATTCGGGGTAATGATCATTGCAATGCAAGAGATAATGCAGGAAATGATGAAGGGATTCATGGGAGAGAGAGCTTTAGGAGGTAGGCCTACTGGGTCTTGTGACGGGTCAGGAGTGGTAAAGAAAGTGAAAGAGCTAGTGGATGAGAGTACGAGTGACGAAGGTGATTTGGTTGTGATAGGTAATTTACAGGTGTAGAGTTCATATAAGTGAAAAACAGAAGAAAAATATTTCTGAAGCTTATTCATGGGGGAAAAAGTGATTATGTTTTTTGAGGCTGAAATACGACTGCAATTAGTCGCCACTACCCAAGGATAAAGGGAGAGGGAAAAACACAGATCCTTCATATTAGATGTATTCGTAAGCGTAAAAACACAGATTAGAGGAGAGTAATATCAAGAAACTAATTCTCAAACTGCAAAAAAGTTGTTAAATTAATAAAAGCATCATTTACCTTCTGAACAAGATTTGTTACAACAAACAATGCAAAACTGAATCCCGTTAAGGGAAGGGACCTGGTAAACTTTTTAGCACAAAAACATGTTAAAATGTCACTATATATGTATGTCTTTTCTAATTGGCTCAATATACATACTCCAGCGTTATATATGTGTACACATATGTATAGCAAGTACATTATGAAGAACACGGAAATACAAGTAACTCATTCAGGCGATCCTAATTATGCATTCTTAATCGCTTGGCAGTTTCGGCAACAAACGTCTTTAAACCGCTCTCTTCCAAAAGTTTTTTTTTTTTTTTTTTTTTTTTTTTCATTTTCCTTATTACTTTATCTCCCATCGAAACTTCTTTTCTCCATAAGACTTCCTTTCGTTATGAAAAGTAAAACAAAAAACCTAATTTTTTTTATATTATAATCTTTCCTCATTTCTCGCTTCTCGTTTGCTTATTTTCATACCAATTTCACTTTTTTTATATTTTTTTTTTTTTTTGGGGGGGGGTGTTTACTCCAAAATGCCAAACCATTCATCGTCTTCCACTCAAACTCATCGCTCACCGCACTATACGAATTCTCTCTCTCTCTCTCTCTCTCTCTCTCTCTCTCTCTAGGATGCATGCAATCCCTGCACAAATCAGTGTCACTCAGGGTTCATACGTGAAATGACCTTAAGCCGTTGCCAAATTTGAGTTGCAGGGTACCACTTGTTTTTTTCGGTTTTCATACTTTGCCTAAAACGTCTGATCTTTACTTGTAAGATTACCTGCATTGATACTACGATCATGGCTACTTTTACGTAAGACAGAAAATTAAAGTCATTATTATGCTAAATAGGAAACAGAATGAAATGTACACAGGAAAGAGAGAGAGAGGGTGGGGGGAGGGGGGGGGGGTGCGCTCATGAATTTTTGTATCGAAAATTTGAGGCTCTCCACTTTATATTTCAATGTGTTGACACGTTTCGTAGACATGAAATCTGTAATAGTAAAACTCTATTAATCGTAAAGGGAAAAACTTTCAGTAAATGCTGAAAGACAACTCGCTTTTATTCAAGTATAAATTTTATGAAAAAGACAAGCGTGGATGACTGGATTCTAAATTCTAAAATCCTATTAAAAGGAATGAAATAAAACTGAAGTTACTAAATAGAACAGTGAATAGTAAAATACCGGATTCCCCTCCACTAAACTTAAGTCCTTCATTTTTTTACCATCCCCTCCTACTAATCTTCAGTAATAAATTAAAAAGTAATGCAAACAATACTGGAATATACCTAGCCCTAGTAAACGAAGTAATAAATGCCTTATAGGATTAAGTCACCCTTTAACCCCAAATACGGTAAATATATATACATATGAGAGAGAGAGAGAGAGAGAGAGAGATGAGAGAGAGAGAGAGAGAGAGAGAGAGAGAGAGAGTCGTTCAAATAAATACTCGAGGAAGCAGTAACTCTTGCCGAGAAGTTTTTGGCTGTGAAGGAAGGTCCCAAGAACTTTTCAAAGTATACATATGCGATTGGTAATTGACCACTGTTGACTGAACAGTTTATAAGGATATTGAGGCGAGAAATGTTGTATAGGACACACAAAGCCATACAGTATCAAGGTCTTTACAATTCCTCAATCATTAAACGAAAAAAAAATACTTTATTCTTGCCTTATAAATAATTTATTACAGAAATATAAAGGAAAAGCACAAAATAATAATAATCAGAAAAAAAAAAACACCCCGATGTTTAAGATATCCTCTCAAAGAAACCGGTAGTTTGTAATTTTTTGTAAACAACGACAATTTATGAAGAATATTATTTTCTAAAGCGTGAAAACATACATAACGGGATCAATTTTAGTCCTGCAATTTTATGTTAATTTTTACTTTATAATTTTTCCTGTTCTTTTCTCCAACAAAGAAACCGATTTAACCATGAGCTCCTACTCAAATAATGTTATACAAAATTCCGCACTTACATGCACTGTTTTCGACAGTAAACCTATTGTTAGTATTCTTAATACAACAATTTATAAAGGACATGGTCTATAAAGTGATACGTGGAAATGAACAAGAATTTTATTTTGTTTTATTTTATCTCATCATAATTCTTTAATGTGAACGTATTCCCTTTGCTGGAGTTTCATTTTGTTTGTCACTGGACAAAAGTTCAAATGCGTTTATTAGTGAGAGAGAGAGAGAGAGAGAGAGAGAGAGAGAGAGAGAGAGAGAGAGAGAGAGAGAGAGAGAGAGAGAGCCAGCCTTGAAAAAGAACAGTGTAGGAACGAACAATTTAAGTTGGATATGCAACCTGTAATTCCATTGACTATTTTTGTATGAGCTGAGAGAGAGTGAGAGAGGGAGAGAGGGAGATGGATTAAACGTGGATTATCAAAGCAATATAGAAAATGCCTTTTTTCCACTTAGTCATTCTCTAATGATTTTTCAATGTCAAACATGCAAGGAATATACATAGGTAAGACAGTAATCATCGACTACAGGTCATTCCTTGCCGTGATATCAATGACTTGTCCCTTAGAAAACAAATTAAAACTTTTGTTCAAGACCTATAACATATTCCGGATTGTTATGTCAACCAGCTTTTTATTCTATTTGCGTAAAAATAGAGGTTCTTAATCATTTTTTCCAAATTGAAGTATAAATTAATTTATATTTCAAATTGCAAACAGTGAGAGATGATACAAATGCTGAAATTCTTACACTGGGACCCTATGGATTTAGTTTTCTTTTAGTGGCTCTTTTTCTTAATCTTGGGGATGTTCAATAGAGTATCTCTCCCCCTCATTCTCTCAAACAGTTAGCTAGTGCCCGTACAAAACTAGTATAAATGTTACCTTTTGTACTATTTCAGTAAATAATTAGCATTATTTGCACAATTAAGCACACAGTCATGACTATCTTGATGTAGGTATAAGACAAAAAATGTCCGCAGTTCTCTCTCCACTCCAAATGAAGCCTTTTATCTCTAAATGTATAAGAAAAATCCGGCAAAATAGTTTTTTCTCCCTTCAAACGCAGTTTGATCCAGTTCAGTTACGCAGAAACAGACGAGGCCTTCATTGTTCATCAGGAAAGCTCTACAAATGGTATAAAATTGTTTCAAGGATTATAGGCATATTTTCCCGTTAAACCGTAACATAAATTTCTAATAATCTCCTCTTATTTACTAATTGGGACTTCTACATACCACCTTTGCCCCCTCTTTCAAATAACACTGGCTGACGTTTTCATGTAATATGCATATTGCATGTTCTGCATTTTCTTAAAAAATAAAACCTCCGGACTTTTGAGGAAATAAGGTGGAAAGAGGGAATATTCCTTCTTCAGCACTTATTTTGTAACAACACAATTCCCGTTCTTTTTTCCTTTTGTAGAAAACTGGCCATGAAAATCGTTGTAAAAATGACTTAAAACAGACACCAGTGAACTTAAAGCTTTCCTAAACTGCTGCCAACATCGATAGCTTAGATGGCAGTGTTCATACACAATGAATGGACATAAAATAAAATCAGCAATGAGCTATAAAGAAGAGGCCGTTTGAATGTGAAAATACGTTTATAAATAAATAAAATATTGTCCCACAGAAATAAATGTTGTTATTGAGACAGCCGTACAGTGGCGCTAGAGAGAGTGGTGAGGGGGAGGAACTATCACTACTGGCATCTGAGTTTTGACTGAGACTGAGCGGCACTCTGTTACTGGACCCTGTGTTGAGAGGCTGTGTCATATACCGCTCTCTACCATTTCCCGTGATTGACGTTTCTTTCTTTTTCTATCGGTTATTTATCGTTATAGCTGTTTTTTTTTTATCTCTTGGGGAATAAACGAGAACGACGTTCATGTGAATTTTGTTCTCATTGCCGAGTTAAGATCTTTGTTCGTTATTCCCCGTGAAAGGAATTTGCGGTTGGGGTTCTCATTGGGAAGGGTTTAGAAAAGGAAGGACAAAACGCAGGTTGGCTGCTCTGAGGAAGTATAACTGTCATGGTACCGTATATAACTGCAGATAAAACGTCTGAGAGAAAAACCACTCGTAGAGAGAGAGAGAGAGAGAGAGAGAGAGAGAGAGAGAGAGAGAGAGAGGAGAGAAAGGCGGTAATCGGAAAAACTGAAGTAGAATTAGTATTTCGCAATTACCAATTTACCAATACACACACACATACACACACACACACACACACACACACATATATATATATATATATATATATATATATATATATATATATATATATATATATACATACATATACCTATATGTAGTATATATTGTAACAAAGTACCAAGTATCTGGTTACTACATTAAGGTGATGCAGAACGCAGATGGGAAAGAAGAGCGAGTATCATCATGAGGGAAAAGTTGAAAGAGAGTGAGAGAAAACATACGAGAGAGAGAGAGAGAGAGCGAGCAGGGCCAATGGAAATAAAAGATATAATAAGAACAAGTGAGAGAATTAAACACCCACTCGTTTGCTGCTTCTCGCCTATTTCGTGTTTCTCTCTCTACAGGTGTAGAGTTCATATAAGTGAAAACTGAAGAAAAATATTTCTGAAGCTTTATTCATGGGGGAAAAGTGAGTGTTTTTTGAGGCTAAAATACGACTGCAACCAGTCGCCACTACCCAAGATCAAGGGAGAGGGAAAAACACAGATCCTTATATTAGATGTATTTGTAAGCGTAAAAGCACAGATTGTAGAGTACTATTAAGACACTTATTCTCAAACTACAAAAAGGTTTACCCTCTGAACAGATTTACAACAAAATTCCAAGTTGAATCCCAGGGTAACTGGGAACTAGTAACTAGCCAAAATATGTTAAAATGATCACCGTCTGAACAGATTTACAACAAAATACAAAGTTGAATCCCATAAGGGAACTGGTAAACCTGCAAAAATATATTAAAATGTTAATATTGTGACGAAGTGCCAATTATCTGGTTACTACACTTACCATTCATTAATTGTTACCTCACAACAGCCAGACACCTGAACCTCCATCACAGGTACTAAATGACTGAATACTCTAAAGGCAACAGTGACCCCTTAAATAACTTATCAGTATTGCAAAAAAATCAGACAAAGTACATCAAAACAGGTGTGAGGTAATTTGAAAGTAATTAAATTAATTAAAAGGGCTTGGGCTCCACTTCATCAATCAACTTTAAAAGTCTAAGTATTTCCCTGATTTCAGAAGTCTAAGTACTTCCCTAGTTCTGAGCCACTTCAAGTAAATTGAAGGAAAACAACTCAATTACCACTCTATGTTTCTGCCTAACATAAATATAATCATATTTATACACATGTGTACAATAAAACACTTATAAAAATTTTAAATACAAAAATTTATTATCAAACTCAAAATTTATAAGTGAAATTCACAATATCAGGGAAAATTACTGTTACTCGAAAACAAAGCCAAGTTTAATTAATTCTTGAATCATTAAGTAAAATTAAAGTCAAATTAATTTGTCGCAAAATTCAAGAAAATTAATTCAATCAAAACTCAAAAGTGTTAGGCAATAATTAAAATTTGGAAATTAATTCACGAGTGCTAAACAACAAGAAAACTTGAAAAGAATTCTAAGTAAATGCAAATTAATTCACAAGTGTTAAATTCAATTAATTGTGCAATGATTATGTAATGAAAATAACTAAGTTATTTAAATTGTGAATGCAAATAAAACACAGAAAAATGTGGAAAATAACAAAATTGTACAAATGTACTAATCACACAGAATATAAAATAAAAAAACAAATTTCAATAAGAAAATTAATAAATGCACAAAACATAAAAATCATCTCAAATGAAACAAACACAAAACACAAAAATTTGCAACATGTAAAAACTAAAATCGTTCTTCAAACCACTGTAAATATTAGTTGCAACTAATTAAAAATATATCACTTTGCCTTAGTACCAACTTCTTTCTGCTGCCTCAAAATTACACACTTGTACAATGTTGTTCAGATTCCATGAAAAACACTAAATAATACTAAATAACTCCAAGAAATACAAAATCTAAAATTTACGAGTGACCTATGTCTAAGTATAAATCTTTACATTATGTTGATATAAACTCAAAGGTAGCGTGCGAGAGAGAGAGAGAGAGAGAGATAGAGAGAGAGAGAGAGAGAGAGAGAGAGAGAGAGGAGGGAGATGTCTGAACGCCAGGGATTCAAAATCTGTAATGTCTGCTTTCATTTCACTTGGGAGTTGGGCAGAGGATCTGGCACAAAACGTTTGGGCATGCGAAAGATGATGCAATCTTTCTAGAAGCTTCTAATATGATGTAACTTTACTAGAAAATCATGAAATCTGCATGTGGTTATCGACAAAAGATGTACATGCATGAAACCATATACGTAGTATGCTTAACAAAGACACCCCGACTCGATCGAAACAGAAATCCCTTATCAAACGTGATGACAGATCAGGAAAACAATCGGAGATCTCGAGTTCCTCTTATCTAGAGGCGATGACACAATAGGGAAACAATCTAGCTCAGAACAGACAAAGTTAATCTCTCTCTCTTTTCATTCTACGTTATATACTTTTAAATTATGTTATGTAGAATCTGAACATGCATTTTAAGACATCCTATAACTCTAAGCTAGCTAAGGAATCTGAAAAATGTTGCAAAGCTCCATATATAACATTTTATACAGTCAAAGAGGAAATATATGTGTTTTGAAAGTGGCAACATATACATATATATATATATATATATATATATATATATATATATATCTATATATATATATATATATATATATAGATGTATATTTATATATATATATATATATATATATATATATATGTATATATATATATATATATATATATATATATATATATATATATATATATATATATATATATATATATAGTATGTATGTATATATATATATATATATATATATATATATATATATATATATATATATATATATATATATATATATATGGGCTTGTGCCTTGTATGATAAGGCGCCCTATGAGGTAATGTTAGACTAGCGATAATCTTACGCTAAGTCGGTTGGTATTGCACTTCCATCTTCAATGGAGTGTCTGGGGTTTTGTAGATCACTTACGAAGTCGGTATTATCTTTACGACGATGTGTTAAACTCATGGTTCGGTGAGGTTCTTGTAGAAAACACGAAATATAAAATAGATATATATTCTTCTGAAGTTTTACATGGTGAAGAGCAGGTATGATTGTACAAGTCTTCTAAGATAAACGATAGCTTGATCGCTTCTGCCAATGATGATGGCTAATCCTATTCCTCTACATGATAAAGCTTAGGTAAAGAGGTACCGGTCTTCTAATGACGATAGCTAACTCTCTCTCCTTGTCTACCATCTCTGTTACAAGTTATGAAGGAACAGACAGTAGTTCGAAAACATATGAACATACATACCAATGACATAGTTTCATACGAACACACAATCAAAATGAGACACGCTACAGATCACGTAGGCGGTAGTTGTCTCAAGCAGGGAGCTTGGACGTGTTTCAAAACAAATGAATGACCACAGATGACGGCATGTCAACTTAGCCTACATACTTATTGTATACGTCATCTTTAGCGTCTCTAGTCTGATCACATTCCTGCAAGCAATCTTTTATATATATGGACTAACATTCCATATTTTTTATTATGTAAACACTTACATCAGCTCGGTCAGCTACCAAACCAGCTACTGAATATTACTCAAACTTGACTTGCATTTGACTTATAGGAGTGTGATACAGACACTATGTGAATATATATATATATATATATATATATATATATATATATTATTAGTAATAAAAATTCATGGTGTACATGAATTGATTCAAGTAATAAATATAAAACAATGATATTGGTAAATATAGTAGATCACGTGATATATAATGATACAGTTTTTTCACTTCATCTCATTAAGATACATATGCTACAGAAAATACTAATGTACTCTGATAATTGCATAGAATGAAGATTAACATGATAAAAATCATATTTTAACTGATAAAAAATTTCATATATGAATTGATAAAATTATTAATGTTTTATGCTGATTGATTCGTGGATTTTTATGCTAACTGTTATATCTGATCCATTAATTCCATATACTAACTCATAAATAACTGCAGATATTGTAAGAAAAAAGGCAACAGATTGATTATAGGCTACCTGATTTTTTTTGTTTATACATATGTATATGGATTCATATAATTATGATTAATATATGTGCACTTTAAATAAGATTCCTATTGCGTACACGCAAAGATATAGTTAGATTCTGTTATTTATGATCATTTATATATAATTCCAGTGCGTACACGCAAAAATATATTTCGATTCTGTTATTTTATGATCATTTATATATATAGGATACATGACCGAGGTTATACTATTACTTCAACATTTAACTAGCTTTCGAACAACTTTTCGTCCATTACACAGTTCCAGACAACCACCTATAGCAATGAAACGGCCTTTTTCAATGGTTAAAACAAGGGGAAAATTTGCCTGGGCGGGTCCAACGTTCTATTTTGCGCTCATACTTATTCTCTGCATCCTAAGCTACACGATTACGTTCGCGATGAATAGATCATACCCAGCACGGAGTCCTTCGCCCAGCACAAAGTAGAGTTGAATATCCTTCGGGTCGTAATTGTCGGAAGTATGTCCCATTCGTAGTCGATTCCGACAGCCGCCGGAGCATTCCGCATTAAAACGAGATTAACGACGAGATACGGTGTCGGTCGAGAAGTCCATGAAATTCCTTTCACATTGTAGGCGGTTGTTGCTTGACTGTAGTCGTCCGCTGCGACGAACGATTTTTGAAGTTGCGATGTGAAACTTTCGTACTGCAGGATACTGTAACCAGGTTCCATTAATCAGCCTGCAAGTGAAATTATACTTGTCACAAGGGCAAAGTAAACTTCAGGACGGACATCCAAATACAGGGGAGGGAACGAGAGCTATTTAGACCAGACTTAACCCACATGAACTTCGCTGATATTTTTAAAAAGAATTCAGAGAGTCCGAAGTCCGCTGTACAAACTTTTTATCCATGGCATTAACAATGAGTGAACCTATCCAGGTCTATGATGACTCGTAAAAATATCCATAATTATAAAAAATAAATAGATATCAATACGAATCTCAAAGAAATTCGATATTACTGGTAGTAAGTTACTAGACAAAGAAGTTGAAAATGGAGCTATTTGTAAGATTGCCAGGCAGCATAAGAGTCAAAGAGAATATTAATCATGATTCTATGTGCCCTAACAAAAGTTTCATATTCAATTTTCTCGTGCGCATCCTCTGAGGTTAATTTTTTTAAAAACTTTATTAATAGGTAGGAGATGCAACGAAAAAAACCCACTATGTAACTAATTTCTAAATAAACTTTGGGTTTTCCAAGAAAATGTGACATTTTCCCATGAATGTTTTACTTGAATTGTAATAGGCAATGTTGCAAGTAAATATTTCATATTCATATCGTGATACTTCCAAATGTCTATGAGGTCAGAAAAATTAATTCATTTTGATGTTATAGAAATTCTATTTCCTTATTTTGTTTATTTAATTTTAAAATGATTGCAAGTTGTATTGGCGCACACCGATAGACACTTGTACCTTAACGTCTGCCTTGCCCGGAG
This sequence comes from Macrobrachium nipponense, assembly GCF_015104395.2. Classification (NCBI taxonomy): domain Eukaryota; kingdom Metazoa; phylum Arthropoda; class Malacostraca; order Decapoda; family Palaemonidae; genus Macrobrachium; species Macrobrachium nipponense. The sequence continues at coordinate 65,920,577 of NC_087202.1, read as the reverse complement.
AAGTTCGGGCTAGGCATTCCTTTCTCCAGTCAATCTGGCTTTTGCAAGCGCGAGATGAAGCCTGTGCAAGCAGATATTTGAGGTTAAAGGAATCACTGCTGATACGGCAAACGCGACAGACCTTCTAGAACTGATGACGTCGTCACCAGCTTAAGAGTTACGTTACTTGCTGTAAGAGATACGACTAGAGGTAATTTATTATCTTTTAATACTCGACCCACACGAAAAAGAATGTCTGAAAAAAAAAAAAAAACAGTACCAAAATTGAACAATATATTAGTTTCATGCTGGAAATCTGCATAATTGTAATTATGTTAAATTAAATATTCCTTATTCAAACTAATGAAAAAAGGTTTCCATACAAATTCTATATATATTATAGCCTGTATAAGATTCATATAGGATTATTCCATAGATAACATTTTCACTTCTAGACTTCCTGACTTAAAATCTCTTTTATTTTATTTTATTTATTTTTATTTTATTTAATTTTTTTTTTTTTTTCATTGACTACGAATATAAATCACCGGACAGACAATATGTCAGTAGGTTTTGATATGCGTTTGAACTTTTAGCTTATTTGTCATTACTAAAGCGTTAAGTTAGAGTTCAAATCTTTACGCATATATATTTGGATATTTAATGGTTACGTTTTGCTTATTTATTTTTATCGTGATTCCTTTTTTATTATAATTTGTAACCCTTCCGACTTCTTACGGAGTGTATTATATTGACTCCACTTGTATCCATATTTATTTTATTTTTTTATATTTATTTATATATTTTTTTTATATATATTATTGATAACTAATGGTTGGCTTGAATATGTGGAAAAGTGTTCTAGCGGAACGTACCGTATAAGGCTACTTGCGGCATCAATTCTATAGATACAAGATATAAATGATAAAGGTATTTAAAACCGCGAGAACCGCTATAATCCAGTTCGGATCCAATATCACGAGTTGTAACTCGTAGACATTGGACTTCTTCCTATTTAATTATCAGTTATTCTACCAAACCGATTGACTCTGGGTGATAAAATATATTATTGGTTTTCTTAATGGAAAGGAATTCACACCACGTGTTTATGGAGATTATTATTGATTTACACCACCCGAGTCAGATTATCATGTGTTGAATTCCATGTTTACTGATTTAGCACTCATAAATATTCCTAACGCACTCAATTTCGGTGTGTGTGCTATTAATTCTATTATAACGTGTCAAGGAACTATTAACACTAAGAAGTGTTTATTCCCTCTGTCAGACTCGTAATTCTGTTAATAATTCTACGTATATTCTTTAAGGATTGATTTGGCACAGGATAGGCCTTAAACTGACAGGTTGTCTTAGTGTGTCCCTTGTTTTCATGACACGTGTTACAATCAGTTATGTGCTTTTTATATCTGTAAGCATTGTAGGCCAGTAAAATAGTGATTTGGCTTTCTGTGACATAGTATGGAACCCTGGATGACGGAATGCAACCAGTTTATGACGATTGGTATGAAGAGATTATTCACTACTACCTGGTCGTTAGTCCTCTGCTGTGTTCTTCGGTTTCCTCGTCACGGACCTACTATAATATTACATTTGATTACATTATTCTGATACACATACTTTAAATATATTTTTGCTTTAGGGTTTCTGCTCGAAGTGTTTATTGGTTTGCTTAGCCACTGACCCTGTTTCCGTTTCGAAGTGTTTATTGTTTGGTGTTTATTGCTGCTGACTCTGTTTCCGTTCGAAGTGTTTATTGTTTGGGTTATGTCTGTTGACTCTTGCTTTGTTCAGTTTGTAACAGTTCTGCGCTCCAACCCAGATATGCAATGCTCGCGATCTCTTGGGTTAAGGAATTTTCTTGTTTAGATACGGTTTTAACAATAGGCACGGATGTTTCTATATTTTTTTGTCTAATTAATGGTTCTTTGCAGTATGGTGCGGGATTGCGGGATAATGCGTCAGCTATGATATTTGCTTTCCCAGGTAGATATCTTATCTTGGCTCCAATAACTGAATGATCCATTTGTCACCGATTCCTTTTGGACTGTGATTAAAGCCTTTTGAAAACTCGGTAAAGGACTCATGTCAGTAAGGACTTTATCAGGATAGCCATAGATTTATGAACTTAATGTACAGTGTTAAAAAGATACTAGCCTCCCCTTCCTTGCCTATTACTGCTATTTACTTTCAGAGGGCTTTAGTTTACGTGAATAAAAAGCTATAGGGAAGAACTGTTTATCATATTACTGAAGTAGTATCCCTCTTACCCCTTGGTCTGAGGCGTCTGTTGCAATAAAAAAAAAAATTCTTATTTAAATCAGGGATTTTTAAGTTAGGTAAGCTGCATTTTCCGCTTTTAAGATATCGAACGCCTGTTGATGCTTTTCAGACCATAATAAATCTACGCTCTTCTTCGTAAGATCTGTTAAAGGAGCTGTCATGATGAAGAGTTACATATTTACATACGATTGTAATACCCACTACAGCGCAAAAGTGCTGTATCCCCCTTTTACGTTAATAAGTACCGGAAAGTTATGAATAGCCGACACCTTACCATGGACTACTTTTAAGACCTTGACCAGACACATAAAACCTAGATAAACATGTTCGGTTTTTTAAAAACTCATTTAGATATTTTACTCTGAGATTATTTGTCTTTGTCTCTGTAGCACTAGCTCTACTTTATGAATGTACTTCTAAGGTATTAGAAAAGATTACAAGATCATCCATATAGGCATGTAGGGTATCCCCTAAAAATCTCCAAACACTATATTGTAATTGGGGTGCAACGTAAGCGGAGGCATACGTAAAAATTGATAATGTCCCCTGAGTGTGCTGAAAAAAACGGTGTATGAGGTACAATCACTTAGGTAATGGTATCAGGTAAAAGCCTTTAAGTAAGTCCAAGTTGGTGAAAAAATTTATTCTCTAACAGAGATAAGATGTCGTCGGTACATGGCACTGGAAACTATCGGGAGTCGTTTCCTTGTTTAAGCGTCAGCAATCTACGCAGATACGCCAAGTCCGATCTTTTATGGCATGACGTTTGAGGGAAAAATTATATGGGCTTATTTGATTTCCTAATGACTCCTATTACTAACATATTTCAACTTCGTCATTTATCTCTATTTTGAAATTTCATTGTGGTTCTACACGAAGGTACGTATATAGCTTTATGTTTGTCCTTAGACCGTATTTTGTGTTAAATTACATCCGATTTTCCCAGAGATACTCGCTAGTGGAGAAACTTCCTGGTATTCAGGTAAAAGATAAAAAAAAATTCTGCTGAATCACTCTGCTTGAATGACTTTACGGATATTACTTTAGATAGATTATCAGAGAGATTCATCTACGACTGGTTGGGCTGGGATTTAAAAATTAGCAACAATAAAAATGCGAAATTTATAACTTCTGTATCCACGATATGTATACTTTTAGGGCTTTGTTCGCGGAAATCGTTATATTTCAGAGTGTCGGGAAGGATTAAAATTTCATTTCCCAGCAAAGTCTTTTTACACGCACTAAGGCATTCGAGGGTGCATGCTTCTCGAGATTTTGCGTGCAAAGTGCGACTGCGGTTGTGGGAGAATTCTGTTGGGGTCATTTGAACAATGTTACGATTTATGAGACAAATGATTTGTTCTTTTATATAAGTTATTATTTGATTAACTGTCTCATTTTTGTTCAACGGATTTTAATATGTTTGAAGGTTTATAGGATTTTCCTTTGATAAACGCGCCTTATTTTTGCAGGATTGTAAGATAATATTTTGTATACCCCTAGATGAATCTTTTTACAAATTACACTAGATACAGATCAATGTTTTTTATAACTATAGAGGTATCTGTAAACGCTCGCTTTATCCGGACTTCTCATTAGGGAAGTTCGAACAACAGACGGTGAGTCCGTAAATACAAGATATTACGTGTACTAAGAAATAAATAAGATATTCTAATTTTTTTACGGCGCGTACAGTTAGGCTTAATCACCACTACTTATATAACTTATGTATTAAAAAAGAAACGAGAACCTGCTCTGATTACTTTATACAGTCGTGTGTTTCATAGGAAAAATCCTTTTTAATTCAAAAAGATATTGGGATGTATGAACCAACATCGCTTTTCCCCACTCTGCTAGAGTCGCTTATTGTGTGGAATTTGCTATGCTTTGAACACTTCGGCAGTTTTTTGACTGACCTTGACCGCTTGACTAGGTGACACAGTCACCGAGTTTGCTTGTTTGATTCTGAACGGGCTACTGTTTCTATTTCTTTTTGTAATAATTAGGATCCTTCTCTTTATTACCATCGGCAACGTATTGTGTGTTTTTAGCATTATGTTGCTGGTTACGTATAAAGCAATGAATGACGAGCTATTAGGAACTGAGCGATTACTAATAAGACAAGTTATCTCTACTGTATTCAATATTAACTGTTTGTACTTCATTCTTTGCTAAAATTTGAAATAGTGAGGGATCCTGGTCAGCGCATTTAGCCTGATGAAAGTTTTTTACAGACATGTTATTCCTTGCAATCCAGCCATATTTTAAAGTTAAGTTGAGTCATTGAGGTTCGATATTTTATATAACTCAAAAAACTCAAGGCTAAAACTGCGATCGGGACTTTGCAAAGGTGCATTTATTGTCATGACCCGAAATAGTGTTACCTCTAATTTATCTAGATTTGTACGGGTGTTCCACTTGTTTTTGTGTGTTTTCTAATCACTACGGTGCTTAACGACCCTATCCATGCATCTGTATAAATACAGACGTCCACTGCGTAAACGCATATTCACTGTTTAATATGATTTGTTACGTAAGGGATTAATAATCACCCAAATGATAAAATTAACATAGTATATGATTATGATATTTCAGTAGAACTTCTGGAAACAGACACTCAAAGATAAAAACTCGCAGTAGCGAAATCTCAATGATGTAGATAATTTCTGTAAAAAGTAAGAATTAGAATGTCTCGTAACTTCAGCCACAGGAATAACGAAATTCGACCTGCAAAGGAAACACTCAAAGTTACTCCAAATGAATAAAAAATTGTACTTAGCTTGCTTTTGTGGGAAGTCACGGTGTTCCGATAACGACACACGGCCTTGGTCCTCCTTCTCTATTTAGCGGATGACCTGGTTTGGCTTGAGTTTCCTCCGTGCGCGTTGTTTCGATGATTCGAGCCCTTGAAAGATCCGATGCTGCAGACGCGTTCGGTTTGTTTCTTGGAGTGCCGGAAACGCTCACTAACGATGTTTTTCTTGAATGATTCTAATGAGAGACGAAGCTTGCGTTGTCGTGGAGGAAAAAACACGTCGGTTTTGTTTCTTGAAGTTATTCACTAAACGATGATACTAAGTTGGTTGAAGAATCTGTTGGCTTTCGTCGTCGTTGAAGAGTTTCTTATTGTTTTCTGAAGTCGCTCACTAACGATGATACTAGGTTGCTTGAAGAATCTGCTGCTTTCGTCGTCGTTGACTTCATGATTTATTATTCTGTTTTTCTTCGTAGGACGTTGTAGAGTTTCTTCTGGTACGCTGGCCACCAATATTAGGGCTTGTGCCTTGTATGATAAGGCGCCCTATGAGGTAATGTTAGACTAGCGATAATCTTACGCTAAGTCGGTTTGGTATTGCACTTCCATCTTCAATGGAGTGTCTGGGGTTTTGTAGATCACTTACGAAGTCGGTATATCTTTACGACGATGTGTTAAACCTCATGGTTCGGTGAGGTTCTTGTAGAAAACACGAAATATAAAAATAGATATATATTCTTCTGAAGTTTTACTTTATGGTGAAGATCAGGTATGATTGTACAAGTCTTCTAATAACGATAGCTTGATCGCTTCTGCCAATGATGATGGCTAATCCTATTCCTCTACATGATAAAGCTTAGGTAAAGAGGTACCGGTCCTTCTAATGACGATAGCTAACTCTCTTCTCCTTGTCTACCATCTCTGTTACAAGTTATGAAGGAACAGACAGTAGTTCGAACATATGAACATACATACCAATGACATAGTTTCATACGAACACCACAATCAAAATGAGACCACGCTACAGATCACGTAGTCGGTAGTTGTCTCAAGCAGGGAGCTTGGACTGTTTCAAAACAAATGAATGACCACAGATGACGGCATGTCAACTTAGCCTACATACTTATTGTATACGTCATCTTTAGCGTCTCTAGTCTGATCACATTCCTGCAAGCAATCTTTTATATATATGGACTAACATTCCATATTTTTATTATGTAAACACTTACATATATATATATATATATATATATATATATATATATATCTATATATATATATATATATATATATATATATTAAGTGAATGTTTGTATATTTGCTTGGTTTTCATAGAAATCCAAGACCCAGAGAAAATCTTGAACTCTACCTGCATCACTCCAGAAAGGTTTAATCTCAAACATACTAATGAAATTTTCGTTTTCACGTCACCTTTTACTGCCGGCACTTCTAGGTTAATTATCATTTCTCACCTGACGCTCCACCTTTTTATGCAGGTGCTGTCAGTGTCGGAAATATTCCTTCCTGGAATGGCTCTAGGTTCCTGGATGGTATTGACTATGATGCTCTGGTCTAAAGGGCAAAATCAACAAACATCTAAGCAAAGGTCCAGCAAGATCTGGATGGGTTTTCACACATTCATTATAACACTAAGATATTCAAATTCAATAAATACATGAACTGAAAGGCGGACTCACACCAACTGGCAACTTCCAAATTAAATAAATTCTGAAGTAATGCATCACGAGGCCCCAGCAATGAACACAAAGACAATGAGAAAAATCAAATAAAGAGAATAAATCATATAAAAAAAACCCTTTAAAATCCCTCAACATCGTCAAGCTGACAACCTACCAACTAGGATCTATACAATGACGTTCAAATACCAGTCTTGAAAACAGGGTGATAATTGAGTGACTTAACGGTCCTTGGTCCAAACCGCGCATCAAGACAATGAAAAAAAAAATCATATAAAAAGACCTTTAAAATCCCTCAACGTACGCGTCGTCAAGCTGACAAACTACCAACTAGGATCTATACAATGACGTTCAAATACCTGTCTTGAAAACAGGGTGATAATTGAGTGACTGAACGGTTCTTGGTTAAATGAAGGTATGCACGTCCAAACCACACTGCGTCCTCATAGACCTACTGCATGTCTTTCATTAGTTGTAGTTGTTTTTGTCATTATTGCAGTGAAGTCATTCTGTTAAATTCTGATATGAATGAAAGATAGAGAGAGTGGGCTAGAGAGAGAGAGAGAGCTAACTTCTGTAGTAGAGGTTTATGCTGACATTAAGGCTGATTTTCACACTTAAATATGATTTGATAGGGGAAATGATGTGGCATTCTTTTCTTCATGGGAGGTATATATAATTTGTCAACGTGTCCCCTAAGTACATTTTACAGAAATTCATGCGTTATCCATTACCATGAGTGAATTTCTTCACACACACTGACCTTATATGTAAATTTCTCTTTTTTTCATTAAGTCTGTATGACACTATCACCTTTTCCCCAAAAAGTTTCTTTAATGAATTCTAGACAGAATAATTATTCACAGGAAAAAAATTTCAATGAAGGTACACATTCTTTATATGATAGAACAATACAATTTGATGTATAAGTTTCTGAGTTCTTCAGAGTTTTCCCATGAAGCACTGGGTTGGTCAGCTAGTATGTATGTGTATGTA
>NC_087202.1:65907223-65909849 GCF_015104395.2 Macrobrachium nipponense | reverse complement strand
AGTAGTATGTGGGGTCGGCGACAGAAAGAAAGGAAGTTGGCAGATGTGATGGAAATAAAAACTGAATGACGGTTTGATCGATTCAAAGTGCCAAGAACATCACTGTTCATGTTGTCTCGACCTGGTTGAGGGGAATCCTTTTTATAAATGAGATTAAGCTTCCGTGAAATCCACTTTTGAGCTGAAATCTGAAAGATTTTGACCATGTAACACTACGAAAATTTGTTCTCCAAATATCGTATATGCCTCCATGTCTTATGGAGTCCACCTACGTATCTTTGGAAGTTAAAGCTGGAATGTAAATGACATAAGGATGAAATTTGCACACGAAAAATAAGATTGAAAATATAAGAATGAAATAATAATTCTCAAAACACGTTGAATTGCGTTTATGGGCAATTTCATGATACAAAATATTTTATTTTAAATAAAGCTTCTTGTATCGGTTACTGACTGTTTAATTAAGGTAGAGTAGTTAAGCCAGAATGTAGAAGAAAACCAGTTGGTAGAAAAATATACGTTTTAGATGTTATGCCAGAATTAAATAATAATACCTTGAAAGAAAAACCAATCGATTTTACTTTATGCAGAATTCTGCTTTGCAGAAATTTTGATCATGAAAACCGGTAGACAAGAAATTAGCTAAAAATGCGATTGTCTGGATTTACAGTGACACTGAATGGGAATTACATGGAGATATGAACAACGGTTATTTGTGGCTGTAGACGAACTCTTTTATTGGTGGAAAGTCAGTTCTTGAAATAACAGAATCCTGAATTTCTCTGGTGTTTGAGTTGCTGGTCGCGATCACGGACTTGCGAGATGGTTATTCATCAGATGATGTAAAAGGATAAAATTTGAAGTTAGTTTGCAATAACAGTGAGTCTACAAGCTGTCATAGTTGATGGACGTCACTGGTTACCAACAACTGGTTTTGCTTTTGTTACAGTTACAATCGCTGTCACACCGTCTATCTGCGGTGCAATTTATCCCTCGTGCGAAGGGTGTTTATTTTTCAGCAAGGAATTTTTTCAGTATAATTTTTTAAAATCCAACTAAGCACCTTTTTTTCTTGCTCTTGCCTTTTTTATCAATACTCTTTCGAAGAGACTTACCTGCTTTTTCAAGACGGCCCTAATTATTTTCATTTTTATGAGCTTTTCATGATTAATTTTGATGATACATTTCTTTCATTTTCATTTCCCATGTGCTGAATTTTCAGTGGAATTTTACGATACACGAATTAATACGATATTGATAGAAAACAATTTAGATAGCCATTTTTTTTTCAAACTTGGTGATCTTGAGGGATAACGAACTTTCTTGATTGGTATCAAAGCTACTCTTGTGTACTTAACGGGTGATGTAAACAAGTTGCCTATTAATTCTTAGTGTAATTCAAATAAACTGGGATTTTTTTCTGTAGGAAAAAAATGCTAATTAACCCAAAATATTTTTAATTTTCTTCAATAATGCAAACTCACTTGTATGCTTTCAGTCAGTCATTCATTTGGAATGAAAGTGCAAGTTATTTTCGATACATAAATAATTGGCTGCATCGAGAAATAGATTAACGAAAACCCCATAGGGGTTTAGTGCCGTCAGTACACCTGACGGGTGCGCTGTAGGCATTACTATCTTCGCTACTTGCCGTTTTGGCCCCTTTCTGTAAACAATTTCTTGCCTTTTGATGTACCTTCATTCATATAATCTTTCTTCAATCTTGCTATCCACCCTCCCCTAACAACTATTTCTTAGTGCAACTGCGAGGTTCTCCTCTTGTTACACCATTCAAACCTTTCTACTCTAATTTCCTTTCCAGCGTTGAATGTCCTCATTAGGTCTTAGTGCTTGCCTTTGGCCTAAACTCTATATTCCATTCTATTCCACTAACGAACACCAAAAACCAAGATTATTGAAAACGTTGCTGACATTAATATGGTGGTTTTTCGGGGCGTTATAGATCCCAATGCCTTTTTGAAAGCGTTAGGGGTCAATGAAGCGAAGACGTGATTGAGCCATTTCTCTTCTAATGGCTTTCATAGCAGACTGACCGATACAGTAATAATGAACTACTAATGATAAATCCATTATATTGCCATACGTCCTCTTTCGTAACTGCCAATGGGATGAGTTGTATTTACTTCCTTTCCCATTCCTTCCTCACGTCCCTCTCTCCCTCACCCCTTTTGCTTTTATGTGAGGAAATAAATCTTCCTCCATTACCTTCTCTCATCAGCAAAGCTTCATTTTTCCCGTTAACCCTCTGAGGAAGATAATGCTATAAGAGCTAAGTTCTTTACGAGAGTTTTATGATAAAGTGTAATATTGGTTAGGGTATTTGTGGGGTCAAAACTTCATAGAAAGGATGAGATGTAAGCAAAAAATAATACCAAATGCATGCAAAATTAAAATGTGAAATAGAAAACAAATATGATGTATAAAAGGCCATCATAGAATACCTAAAATTAATAGTTTTGTGAATTAAAAATCACCAGGGTTTGAACTTTAATAATAGCCAAAAATATAAAGGTAAAATGTATTAGTAAAAATAGTTTAAATGACAGTGTGGTTTCAAAACCTGGCTCTCTACTAGGCTAGAATTCATGGACGCTATAACAGCAGA
>NC_087202.1:65884723-65899723 GCF_015104395.2 Macrobrachium nipponense | reverse complement strand
TTTAATTTTACTTAATTGATTCAAGAATTATTTAAACTTTACTTTGTTTTCAAATAAGAGTAATTTTCCCTGATATTGTGAATTTCACTTATAAATTTTGAGTTTCATAATAAATTTTTGTATTTAAAATTTTTATAAGTATTTCATTTCTAACAGTATATTTGATTATGTTGGTGTTAGGTAGAAACATAGAGTGGTGATTGATTTCTTTTCCTTCATTTAAACTTGAAGTGACTTAGAAACCACCAGAATTACTAGACTTCTGAAATCAGGGAAATACTTAGACTTTAAAGTTGTGGAGTGATGCCCTTTGATTAATTTAATTGCTTACAAGATTACCTCACACCTGTTTGATGAACTTAGTCTGGATTTTCTGCAATACTGGGAAGTTGTTAAGGGATCACTGTTGCCTTTAGTGTATTATGTCGTTTAGTACCTGTGATGAGGGTTCAGGGCTTTTGTGAGGTATCAATTAATGAATGGTAAGTGTAGTAACCAGATACTTGGCACTTCGTCACAAGTAATTAATGGTGCCCAGAAGACCCGTGGGAAAACCGATTTCATTCATTCATCCTCTAGTATATACTGTGGGGGTGTTAGGGATACATTTTTTTAAGTTAAAGAGTGACCATATAGTTTGTTTGTTTTGCATTTATTGTATTCAATTGTAAGTTGATAACTTAGAGGAAAAATGGCTCAGTTCAAGGTTCAGGAATTTTTAGCAGACCCTGCCATCCAAGTTTGTTTGTCTGAAAACCACTCTGACTAAAGCACAGTAGAGCGCTTTAGCAGTGGCATGTGGTGGTTATGTGTCTACTAGTATGGTAAAGGCACAAATCATTGATAAACTATGATAGAATAAACTGATGAAGATGAGCTAGAATTGGCTCAAGAGTTGTTGAATGTAGCACTGCTGATCTCATAAATAAGCAAGCAGAAAAAGAGAAAAGTGATGCAGAGTTAGAGCTTAGATGCATTGAAGCAGAAGAGAATTTGATTAAGCTAAAATTGCATGCTGAAAAAGAGAGAATGCAAGCTGAAAGAAGAGGAAAGAATAGACAGGGAAAACAAGAAATAAGAGAAAGAGAAGAAGAAAACGAAGCAGAAGAGGAAAGAGTAAGGTTTGAACGGGAGATGGAATTGATAAGAGCTAGATCCACATTACCTGTAACACAGTCTAACCCTGACCAAGGTAATCAAGACCCTGTATTTGATGTAGTAAGAGTACAGAAGTTAATCCCTAAGTTTACTGAAGAAGCTCCAGATGAGTTTTTTAATCACTTTGAGAAAGTGGCTTCAGGTATGGGATGGCCAGAAGATAAATGGTCAGTTTTGCTACAGAGTGTTTTGATTGGTAAATGGAGAAGTGCTTATCCAGCCTTGACAGCTGATCAGTGTAAAGACTACAAGGTATTTAAACACAGTGTGCTACAAGTTTACCAGATGACCACAGAGTACTACAATGAAAGATTCAAAAATTTAAGAAAAGATGAGAAGGTACATTCTTAGATTATGCTTACAAAGTGAGGAAGGTGTTTCAAACGTTGGTTTGAAGCTGCTAAAGTTAAAACGTTTTGATGAGTTAGAAGAATTGCTTGTCCTTGAACAGTATCTTAAAGGAATTCCTGAACTTATAAGAAGCCTATTTGAGAGAGAGAGAGAGAGGTGAAGAAAAAACTTGACAAAGCTGCTACACTGAGTGAAGATTACAATATAATCAGTAGTAAACGTAATTACAATGTCAAGTACCAGAGTCAACAACGCCCAGGTTTTAAGTCTTATCCAAATAACAGGAACAAATTTAATGGAAAAACGAAATACAAGTGATACTACCAAGAGTACACAAGGCAATACTACTCAGCAAAGTAATGTGAAATCCTCATCCAGTTTTTTCAGACAGTTACATAAACCTAATGTTGTCTGTTTCAAGTGTGGAAGAGTAGGACACTACAGTCAAGAGTGTTACCAGAATCAACAGCAGTCAAAGCCAGTTGGTCAACTAGTAAAAGGTGACCAGGTGAAACAATCTACGAAGAGCAGTGTAGGAAAGAATCAGACTCCAGAGAAGAATGAAACTAAACAAGCTGAATGTTTAGTAACCAGTGGAAATGTTACCTCAAGCAGTGAGTGGCTTAGCGTGTGGAGGCTTTAACGCCATATATCTATGAGGATATGCTGTCAACTCAGAAGGAAGTGTGCAGGTACCAGTCAAGATATTACGTGATCCAGGGAGTAACCATTGTTTGGTAAGTACGTGGTTTTCACCCTCAGTGGAGAAGAGTCTCACAGGAGATTCAGTTATTTTGAAGGATATAGGACGGAGAGGAAGTAACTCCTATATGCCGCTTACACCTGTCATGTGAATTGGTGACAGTGAATGTTGATTTTGCTGTAAAGGACTCACTGGCTGTGGAAAGGTGCACATGTTCTGTTGGGGAATGAAGTTGGTGGTGTGCCATTTATTCCTTGTCCTGTAGTGACAGACAAACCATTGAGGATTAGTCCTACAGTGGAGTTGGAGAAGAATACCCACACCTGTTTCCTAGTTGCGTAACTACCAGAAGTATGAAGAGGACTACGATTGCAAGTGAAGAAACTGAGGATTTACACACCCAAGAAGGATCAAGTGAAGGATCTTTGTACTCAGAAGAATTGTTCCAGGGAAGTGAAGTTTCCCATAGTGCTGACCAAGAAGAGATTTCCCAAGAAGATGAAGACGACGACGATGAAGAAGAAGAACCTGATGTTCCTGAAGAGGACTCAGAGTAGTCAAGTGTTACTGAAGACAGTAGTGAAACTACAGTAGCTGAGTTAGAAGATATTGAGAATTCAACCTTAGAAGTCGGTCAAGTTACAAGAGAGACGCTAATGGACTTGCAGAAGAAGGATGCATCGTTAACTGATTTGTTCTTCAGAGTTGTTGATCGAGAAGAGATGTAACAAACTCCTACCTGTTACTATCTGAAGGAAGGTTTGCTGATAAGGAAGTATAGACCTACAGATATACCAGGAGATGCTGTATGGGGTGAATATCATCAAATTTTGATTCTGTATCCATTGAGAAAGCAAGTGGTTGCAGTAGCTCATGAGTCTGGACATATGGGAATCAGGAAGACTGTGGAGAAGATCATGAAATATTTTTTTCTGGCCGGGACTTCACAAAGATGATAGCAGTTTCTGTTGTGAGTGTCATACCTGCCAGATAGCTGGAAAACCAAATGAAACCATCAAGAAAGCCCCCCTACAACCTATAGAAGTTAGAGGAGAATCCTTTAGCAAAATGATTATAGACATGGTTGGACCGCTGCTGAAGACACAGAAAGGAAATGAGTATTTGTTAACATTGTGTCCTGTGACAAGATATCCAGAAGCAAACCCTGTTAGAAACATATATGCCAAGAGAGTTGCTGAAAAACTTGTGGAGTTTTTCTCAGTTTGGTATACCAGAAATAGTACAAAGTGACAGAGGAACAAACTTTAGTTCAAAGTTATTCCAGGATGTGATGAATTTGTTAGGAGTGAAATAACAGTTATCCACTGCCTATCATCCAGAGACTCAAGGTGCCTTAGAAAGGTTCCACCAGACATTAAACAGTATGCTGACAAAGTATTGTTCTGAGTCAGGAAGAGAATGGGATGTTGGTTTACCATTAATGTTGTTTGAAGTTAGGAGTACTTATCAAGAAAGTATGGGAAATTCACCTAATGAGATGATTTTTGGAAGAGAAGTAAGAGGACCGTTGAAGATTCTTGCAGAAAATTGGGAAGAAAATCAAGAGGAAAGTCAAGGAGAGTATGTGAAGATACTTAAGGAAAAGGTTGAAAGAGATTAGAAAATTCTCTTTCGAAAATTTGAAAGTGAATCAAGCGTAAATGAAAAGGAGACGGATGCTGAACTAAGCTAAGAAGTTTTAGTGTTGGTCAACAAGTGTTAGTGTTCTTATCTGTCAAGAGATTTCCCCTCACTAATAAATTTCAAGGTCCTTACAAGCTAATTCAGAAGTTAAGTGACAGAACGTATGTGATTGAAACACCAGAAAGAAGAAGACAAAGGAAGATACATTTGAACTTCTTGAAACCTTATTTCTCAGAAACTAAAACTGAAACTGTGTCAGTAACCCAAACAACTTTATCTACAGAAGATGATGATGGGTACGAATTGTGAGCTGCAAACAAGATGAATAATTCTTCAATTTTAGAAAATTTGGAGGATAAACTGAAACATCTGAGTGTTGAACAAGGTGAAGACTTAAGTGAAGTAATTAGAAGCTTTCTAGAATTTTTTTCATTATGTGCCTAGGCGTACTGATCTGACAAAGCATGAGATCAAGATTCGAGAAGATGGAAAACCTTTCAAGCAAAGAGCCTATCACTTATCACTTTATCATAGAGATATTTTGAAGAAGGAAGTTGAGTATTTGCTGCATCATGGATTAGCAGAACCCAGTTCAAGTCACTTCAGTTCTCCAGGTGTGTTAGTGAAGAAACCAGATGGTTCATTTAGGATGTGTACTACTTATAGGAAACTGAATCCTATCAGTGTGGCTGATAATTATCCTTTGCCTCTTATAGATAAGTTACTTGATAATATTGGGCAAGCCAAGTTTGTTTCCAAGATAGACTTGTTGAAAGGATATTGTCAAATTCCCTTAGATGAGAATGCCAAGTTGCTGTCAGCTTTTATTACTCCTTTTGGACTGTATCAGTATACTGTTCTGCCGTTTGGTCCGATGAATGCACCTGCAACATTTCAACGAGTGATGGTCAACTACTAGGGATCGATAGAAGGAGTAGGCGTATACCTAGATGACATCGTGATTTACTCTACAACGTGGGAAGAACATCTGAAGATTCTGAGGAAAGTTTTCAAGAAACTACAAGAAGCAGGACTAACAGTCAACCTAGAGAAGAGTGAGTTTGGCAAGGCAACTGTACAGTTATCTTGGGTTTGAAGTTGGGAAAGGCCTTCTTGCTCCAGTAAATGCTAATGTAGAAGGTATCCGTAAGGCTACCACCACCTACTACCAGGAAAAACAGCTACAGAGATTTTTATTTTTAGGCATGGCTCGGATTCTATCGTCGTTTCTGCCCACCCAAATTTCTCAGCCGTAGTAGCTCCCTTGACAGACTTAAGTAGTCCCAAAGCTAAGTTTGTTTGGACTCCAGAGTGTCAAGAATCCTTTGAGAAGGTAAAAGCCATTTTAACTTCAAGACCAGTACTTCAAGCTCCAGATTTCGACAAGAAATTTGTAATACAAATTGATGCATCGGACTGTGGCATTGGAGCTGTTCTAGTTCAAGAAGATGAAAATAATATTTACCATCCTGTGTGCTTCATGTCTTCGAAATTGAAAAAAAACATCAGAAAGTATACTCGACAATCGAGAAGGAAACTTTAGCCTTAATCACCGCCTTGAAAAAATTTGAAGTGTATGTGAATAGACCTAGGAATGAAGAAATTTTAGTGTTGTCTGATCACAATCCACTATCATTTATCCAGAGAATGAAAAACCATAATCAAAGACTGACCAGGTGGTCTTTGTGCTTGCAACAGTATAACTTAAGAGTGCAGCACATTAGTGGCAAAAACAATGTAGTTGCTGATTATTTATCTCGTCGTGAATCGTTGGATTCAACACCGTGATAAAAAATCTTCTGGAGGAGGTATATTATATATTGCTACTTTCAAAATGCATATATCCCCTCTTTGCAATGTATAATAAAATGTTATGCAGAATTGTGCAACATTTTTTCAGATTCCTAGCTAGCTTAGAGATAGGATGTTTTAAATGTGTGTTCAGATTTTGCATAACATATTGTAAAAGAATATATAACTTAGAATGTAGAAAGAGAGAGAATATCTTTGTCCGTTCAAAGCTAGAGTTGTTTTTCCTAATCTGTCAACACGTTTGATAAGCGAGCTCGAGTCTTCATTTTGTTTTGGGAATTCTGTAAGATAAGGGAACTTCTGCTTCGGTCGATAGTCTAGTACGTGTCTTTTTTTGAACAGACTGGTCTCATACGCGTATGTCTTTGTCAAAGCCACATGCAGATTACACATTTTGTATGCAAAGTTGCGTAAGATTTTGAAGCTTCTGGAAGCATTATTGCCCAAAACGTTTTGTGTCATCTCCAGTCCAGCTTCCGTAAAGAAGTTTTTCATTCGGGCTTAGATACTCGAGGCGTTCAGATCTCTCTCTCTCTCTCCCTCTCTCTCTCCATCGCATAGCACTTTTGATTTTAAAATAACGTAACGATTTCATACTTATTGAATGATAACTCGTAATTTGTAAATTTCAAATTTGATATTTCTTAGAGTTTATTTAGTAGCATTTAGTGTTTTTTGTGGAATCTGAACAAACATTGTTGTTGTTATGGAGCCTGATTTTGTGAAAGTGTGAAACAAGCTGCAGCAAGAAAGAAAATAATTGGTATACCAAAATGGTAAAGTGGGTTCTATTTTTATTAGTTGCAACTAATAACTGATAGGAACAGTGGTTAACTAATAACTAATAACGTATGGTTACGAAGGTTTGGTAAAAACTAATAGTTACAGTGGTTTGAGAAAAACTATTTACATTTTTATATATTGCAAATTTTTGTGTTTTTTGTTTATGCATTTGAAGTGATTTTTATGTTTTGTGCATTTGTCCATTTTCTTATTGAAATGTGCCTTTTTATTTTATATTCTGTG
Organism: Macrobrachium nipponense; assembly: GCF_015104395.2. Classification (NCBI taxonomy): domain Eukaryota; kingdom Metazoa; phylum Arthropoda; class Malacostraca; order Decapoda; family Palaemonidae; genus Macrobrachium; species Macrobrachium nipponense. Next base: position 65,893,029 of record NC_087202.1, on the reverse strand, counting down.
TGATTAATACTTTTTGAAATTTTTGTATTGTCCACATTTTTCTGTATTTTTGTTTGCATTCACAATTTAATTGACTTAGTTATTTTCATTGCTTAATCATTGCACATTTAATTAAATTTAACACTTGTGAATTAATTTGCATTTACTTAGAATTCTTTTCAAGTTTTATTGTTATTTAGCACTTGTGAATTAATTTCCAAATTTCAATTATTGCCTAACACTTTTGAATTTTGATTGAATTAATTTTCTTGAATTTTGTGATAAATTAATTTTGATTTAATTTTACTTAATGGATTCAAGAATTAGTTAAACTTTACTTTGTTTTCAAATAAGAGTAATTTTCCCTGATATTGTGAATTTCACTTCTAAATTTTGAGTTTCATAATAAACTTTTTGTATTTAAAATTTTATAAGTATTTCATTTCTAACCAGTATATTTGCATTTGATTATGTTGATGTTAGGTAGAAACATAGAGTGGTGATTGATCTTTTTTCCTTTAATTAACTAGAAGTGACTTAGAACCAGGGAAGTACTTAGACTTCTGAAATCAGGGAAATACTTAGACTTTTAAAAAGTTGTTGGTGGAGTGATGCCCTTTGATTAATTTAATTATTTGCAAGATTACCTCACACCTGTTTTGATGAACTTAGTCTGATTTTCTGCAATGCTGGTAAGTTATTAAGGGATCACTGTTGCCTTTAGAGTATTCAGTCATTTAGTACCTGTCATGAGGGTTCAGGTGTCTGGCTTTTGTGAGGTATCAATTAATGAATGATAAGTGTAGTAACCAGATACTTGGCTTTTCGTCACAATATATATATATATATATATATATATATATATATATATATATATATATATATATATATATATATATATATATATATATATGTGTGTGTGTGTGTGTGTGTGTGTGTGTGTGCGTGTTGGTAATTGCTAAATACTATTTCTACTTCAATTTTTCGATTACCGCTTAAAATTAAGATCCCCCCCTCTATAAATCCCCCTCCTCTCTCTCTCGCTCACACCCTCTCCACTCTCGCTCTCTCTCTTACACACACACACACACACACACACACATTTGGACCTGACAATGAAACTTCTACGAGTGGTTTTTCTCTCAAGACGTTTCAAGTAAGTCCATCAAAGAGTATCTGCAGTTATATTCGGTACCATGACAGAGTTATACTTCCTCAGAGCAGCCAACCTGCGTTTTGTCCTTCCATTTTCTAAGCCTTTCCCAATGAGAACCCCAGCCGCAAATTCCTCTTACCGGGAAGAACGGACACAGATCTTAACTCGACAAAGAGAACAAAATTCACATCAACGTCGTTCTCGTTTATTCCCTAGGAGATAAAAAAAAAAACAGCTATAACGATAAATAACAGAGAGAAAAACAAAGAAACTCAGGAATGTAAACTAAAGCAACGTCAATCAATGGGAAAGGGAGAGAGCGGTATATGACACAACCTCTCAGCACACGGCCCAGCAACAGAGTGCCGCTCAGTCTCAGTGAGAACTCAGATGCCAGTAGTGATAGTTCCTCCCCTTAACACTCTCTCTAGCGCCACCGTACGGCTGTCCCAATAACAACATTATTTCTGTGGGACGATGTTTTATTTATTTATAAACTTATTTTCACATTCAGAGGGCCTCTTCATTAGCTCTGTGCTGATTTTAGTTTATGCCCATTCAAGGTCTTTTAATGCACTGGCCGCAACTTGAATGAGTAAATGGAATCTACAATGAGATTCACAGCCGGTGTCGCGGTGTTTTTCCGAAATAAAGTTTCATCAACGTACCGGACAAAGATGACACTGCAGGGCATCTTACGTAAGTTGCGTAATTCTTGTAATTATAAGAGTAACACCGACTTCTTGTAGACATCACCAGCAAACTCAGAGGAATGTCTTTTGAAGATATAATAACGTAACTTATGATGTCATTAACTTGGCTCCTCCTTGTTGGATAACTGGCTATTCGTGAAAAAGTCTCAACCTCCGGCAACAATGAAATACAACCAATATTCCTTGCTTACACTTTGTAGTGGTGGTAGTAGTAGTAGTAGCAGCAGTAGTAGTATATAGGATTGATGCCATTAAGTCAAGTGCTAGAAACCTTGAAGAAAAGGGTTTCCACAAGTAATCCGAGAAATCACATTCTTATCACTATTTCTCCATTGAAAAATTATATAATTGAAAAACAATGAACAAAGTGAAGAAAACTCTGGCATTCGTCGTAACTCCTTTGATATTTTTCCTAATATGACAGTGATGATCATTGTAATAAATAGAGCATATATAATCATCTTTCTGCACCTTGTGGAAGTCAACAAATGACGAAAACTAGGTAGCCTTGGACGTCCGGGTGTACTCCTTACCCAAAAAAGGGCCCTATTATTCATTTGACTGTTCCAGCTTACGAGAGTTTACCACGGGCCTTCCTCACTTCTAAACAATTGTGTAAGTCGAATCACAAAAGCTTTCCTGCAACCACGGGGGCAATGACTTATCATAGCCGCCTTCTTGAAGCTTGACAAGGTACAATTAATATTCATTCAGAATTCCCGAGACAGCTGTTTGTCCTCATCACCTTGTGGAAGGAGTCATATGTTTACGTTATGTATAACTTTGAACCCATACATTAGTGTGTTCCGCCACTGGCTTCGGCTGTTTTATTTACTCTTATGAATATATCTTTTTCTAATGTAAGTAATAAGGAATGCTGCCGAAAATTAGGTAGGGATGCAAAGTATGCTATGGTTAAGTAATATCTTTGTCAAATGCACAGAAAAAAGAGTTATTCCGGAAAGACACCGGGACAAGGGCTCTGAATCTCATAGTAGTTTGCATTGTGTATGAACATTGCCATCTAAGCTATCGATGTCGGCAGCAGTTTGGAAAGTGTTAAGTTCACTGGCGTCTGTTGTAGGTCATTTTTATAACGATTTTTCTACCCAATTTTCTTAAAGAAAAATATTCGGGAACCGTGTTGTTACAAACTCAGGGCTGAAGAAGAAATATTTCCTCTCTCCACCTTATTTTCTGAAAAATCTGGAGGTTTTATTCTTAAGAAAATGCAGTACAGGCAAGATGCATATTGCATGAAAACATAAGGCAGTGTTATTTGGAAGAGGGGCAAAGGTGGTATGGGGAAGTCCCAATTAGTAAATAAGAGGCGGTTATTAGAAATTTATGTTATGATTTAACGGGAAAATATACCTATAAACAACTTTATACCATTTCTGGAGCTTTCCTGATGAGCAATGAAGACCTCGTCTGTTTCTGCGCGACTGAACTGGATCAAACTGAGTTCTAAGGGAGAAAATAAACTATTTTGCTGGATTTTTCTTATACATTTATAGTTAAAATGCTCCTTTCGGAGTAGAGAGAGAGACCTGCGGACATTTTTTGTCTCATATCAACATCAAGGTAGTCATGACTGTGTGCTTAATTGTGTAAATAACGCTAATTATTTACAGTAATAGTACAAAAGGTAACATTAAACTAGTTTTTTACGGGCACTAGCTATCTGTGTGAGAGAATGAGAGGGAGAGATACTATACTGGAGATCCCCAAGAAAAAGAAAATGAACCACTCAAAGATAACTAAATCCATAGGGTCCTAGCGTAAGAGTTTCAGCATTTGTATCATTTCTCAGTCTTTGTCAGTTATAACAATTACATCTAAATTTCAAATTGCAAAAATTATAACGAAGCGGTATTTTTATGGAAACAGATAAAAAGCTGGTTGACATAACAATCCGAAATAGGTTATAGGTCTTAACCAAAAGTTTCACTTTGTTTTCTAAGGGAGAGGCCATTGAGATCACGGTAAGGAATGTCCTGTAGTCTCTGATAACTGTCTTACCTATATTTCTTGAATGTTTGACATCGAAAAACCTTTAGAGAATGACCACTTCAGCCCCGAGCTGCGACCTCTTTTAAACCTTGTACTTTAATTTCGTTCAAACCACTTTTCTGCCACTTGCCATCCCACTCTCTCCAATTTATTTCATCTTGTGACTGCAAGAATTTCTTCCTTGTACATCTTCAAAAATAAAAGCTTAAAAATAGAAGAAAAAACTCTATAAATAAAACTTAGACATAAGATTAGTGTAAGGAGCTGACAGCTACTTCACACGTCAGAACAGAGGCTTTGGAACCTCTTTAAATAAGGCAGGGCAGATGCTTGCAGGTTTCCAAAGACCAGGATTGGAGGGATCCTGGGGCAACTGGGGATGCAGAAATGGAGTGTTGCTATTGTGCCCTGTTAAGCTCACTCCTTCGTATAATTAATGACCACCCCTGCAACCACTACCCTGTGAGTGAAGGCTAAACTGCTCTGAGGTTGCAGAGCTTTTGTGCCTTGTTGGAGTCCTAGCCCACTAAAAACCCCAGACGAGCTTCTGTGACATTGATTGTGGAACTTCCTACCCATGGGGCCTGCTGACGTGGCCATTCCTTGGGGATTTTCATGGTTGGAGGAGAAGCATTCAGGTCATAAGATTCTGGCTGTTCATGGCTGTTGGAAGTTTAGTAATTTATGAGATGCTGCTGTTCACTCTAAGCGAAAAATCATTTGCTTAGGCTAATTGAGTTGCTCAATTGGGAGCTGCGACACATTTGGGATTGTCTAACAACAGAAGACCGTATGTTAGTGTGACAGCAATAAAAGGTATCCTGGCGACGAACTATGGAAAACTTTCCATGGATAAGTGGATGTGGCAACTTTGGTTGTACTCAACCACCCCGCTTTTTCCTTTTCAACTGGTCACAATAGAAAGAATACTGAATTAAAAGCACAAGCAAAAATATTAAAACCAGACAATAAACAAAGATGACACAAGAAAAGTTAAAATTAAAGGACATATGTGCAAAATGCAGTGTTACCAAGTGGTGCATAGACTACAAAGAGGCATACGCATCAAAGCTAGGTTCTCAGTGTCTGACTCTCATGTCAACAAGAACAGGAGATAGCTAAACTGAGGAGGGAAGTAGAAGAATTAGCAAAGGAACTAAAGGAGTTGGCAGGGACAAACTCGAAGGCAAGAGAAGAGAAGAAGGGATAGAAAAGGAAATTGGAGACCTACGAAGAGAAGTTACAAACCTTAAGAGAGAAAAACAGGAATTGAACGACATAGTAGAAAGCGGAGAGAGTATAGTGGAGATTAGAAAACAATTGCCTAAGACCAGAACCAGAAGTGAAACAGAAACAAGCACTAGGGTAGCACGAAGAAAGAAGCTTACAATGATAAAAATGATGAATTCAAGAGAGCTGTTGGTAGAAGAGTGATAGCAGCCAGAAAACACAATTGTCCCCCCAAAAGGAATCAACACAACAAAAAGATTTGCTGTGCTCTCAGAAGCAGAAGAGGAAACAATCTTAATCAGAGACTCGTTAGTAAAAGAGTAGGCTGAAATTTTGTGGTAAAAACAGAAGTAGGAGCAAAGTTCATTCTTACCCAGGTGCAGGAGCAAAGAAGATAGCCGAGGTATTGAAAAAAATTAAGGTAAGTAATAGAAAAAGTGCAGTTATAGTGCAGGGAGGAGGAAATGACTTGTTTCTAAAAGACTGAGGAACTGGCTAGACAGAAGGTTTTGTAGCCAACCGTACTAAAATTGTAGAAAACATCCGATAGAAAACTGATAACGGCATTATCATAGGACTGTTGCCCAGAAGCAATGTAAGCCATTACTCCCTTAGCAAGGCAATTGGAATCAATGACAGACTGGAACTAATATGCCAAAAAAATGGTGTTAGGTTTGTAAACTTTTGGGACAGATTTATAGGGAATAAAAAACTATATAAAAGAAATGGAACTCACACGAATTTGGAAGGAGCAAAACTAATAGGAAACCTTCTCAACGAAAACCTCTTGAAACACCTCAATGAACTGAACTTTCAAGGGAAGAAATCGGAAAGCTCCCAGCTGGTTAATAATAGCACTGCCCGCAACAGTGACAGTAAGGGAAACTAATAAAGCCACCGAGGAAAAGAGTAGAAAGAAAAGTCCCTCAGAGTGTCGCAGTTTAATTCACAATCAATTTGGAACAAAGTAGATCTCTTCAAATCATTGGTAGCAAGTGAGGAATTAGACATAATAGGTATCACAGAAACACGGATACAAGATGGAACAAGAGACTTCGCAGGAGAGCACCAGATAGCTGGATATAAATTGTTAAAAAAAGATAGACTCAATAAAAAAAAGGTGGAGGCGTTATGTTATATGTTAGGACCACCTCAGTCCAATTGAGTGTAAAATTACAACCATGCAAGAAGTGATTGGCATCAATATAAACAGTCCAGGGAAGAAGATAACTCTAATACTACTATGAGCAGACCATCCCTACCATCACAATGTCCCGATGAGAGCTTATGCACTACTAGGACTAGAGATAAACAACAAACTCTGCATAATAATGGGAGATTTCAATGCAGCAGTACGTTGGGACACGATGATCTCCGTATCAAACGTAGAAGGAAAGAGACTTTTTGATTTTGTAAAAAAATAATTCCTCCACCAATGGGTTGACAAAACCCACTAGAGGAAACAACATACTGCTAGACATTGTCCTATCAACGGAAGATAATCTAGTATCTGCCCTTTCAGTAGGTGCAAATCTAGGCAAAAACGACCGTAAAATCATCTCATTTAAAATTAATGTTCAAAATAAAAAAGACAAGAAGATATTATTAAGATTAGACTACCGTCGAAGACCTAAAAAAGCTAAAGGAGTACGTTAAAAATCTAGAGTACGACGAGAACACAGGCATAATTAAGTACTGCGAAGCCTTTCATGAGAAATACAGAGAAAAGCGCTCTAGATGTATACCATTAAGGCAAATACCAACAAATAGCAACCCTCAGCCAAAGTGGTTCAACAGTGAAATTAAAAACAAGATAAGTGAAAGAGACAGATTGCACAAATCAATAGAAGCAAGCAGGCATAGAGAACTCTGTAGATTGGTGGACAAATTAGTAAAAAATGCAAAGATAAATGAAGATAAGAGAGTTGCATCAGTTTGTAAAGAAAACCCAAAAGAATTCTTTGCGCACGCTAATAGTAGGAAACCAATAAAAAAAAGCATAGGTCCCCTCAGGGACAATAGAGGTAACCTGGTGAACTCAGATTTGGAAAAAGCAGAGTTATTGAATACTATTTACGAGAGTTTTCACAATTGAAGACTACCTCAGTATACCGGAACCTGCAATTAAATATGAAGGGGCAGAACTGTGGGACCAAATAGTATTTACAGAAGAGGACATTAAAAACAAAATAGACAAACTCAACAAGTTCAAATCCTTACCCTAGATGGGATTCATCTAAGAGAAATTAAAGAGCTAAAACAGGAGATAGTTCCTCACCTATATAAACTCTACAGAAAAAGTGCTGAACAAAGAAAGGCACCAAAAGGATGGAAGCTAGGTTATGTGGCCCCAGTTTACAAAAAAGGTCCAAGAGAAGAGCCAGGAAATTATAGAACAATCGGTCTAACGTCGGTCGTTTGCAAGATTTTTTAATCCATAATTGCAGATCGAATTGTGGATCACATTGATAGAAATACTTGTTGTTAAAGAGCCAACACAGCTTCAGACAAAACAGATCCTGCCTATCAAACTTCTTAGTTTTTTTCATAACATGCTTGGTATTTACGACAGTAGTAGTAGTAGAACAATGGATATACTCTACTTAGATTTCCAAAAGGCCTTTGACGAAGTCCCACATAAGAAACAAAGTTAGGGCTTTAGAAATTGTAGGAGAAACATCAGACTGGGCCGAAGACTGGCTAACTTATAGAAAACACATGATACCAACCTAGGTATAAATGCAGCAGACTCAGATACAGTGGAAAGTTTAAGAAATTATCTAATAAAAATAGGAGAGTGGTAAAAAAATGGCAAATGCTTTTTTTAACGTAGATAGTTGTAAAGGGATAAATAGGAATACACAACCTTCGTGCCAGCTATATGCTGCTTGGGAGTGACATAAATAGTGTAGAATAAGAGGAAGACCTTGGAGTCATTATTACCCAGGAATTACCCAGGAATTGTGAGGACAACTAATAGAAACATGTAAAATACTGAAATGCATAACAAAAGTATAAACAGTAACCTATTTACATTAAACGAAAACCAGACGAGAAATAATGGATGGAAACTAGAACTGAAGAGATACAACACATCCCATTGTGGGAACTTCTTTACATACAAGATATGTGACACGTCGATAAACTGCCACCAGAAGATGTAAACAGCAACAGTGTGGAAGTTTAAAAGAAAGCTAGACAAAATCATTAGGACA
>NC_087202.1:65832223-65879723 GCF_015104395.2 Macrobrachium nipponense | reverse complement strand
TCCATAGAAAGTTCGATGTGATAATTAACATTATATTTATCTCTGTTTCTTGAAATATATGAGTTTAATGGGCATTCTGGAAGTAAACAAAATAGGTACTTCTGCAGAATATTTTCAACTTGCCTGACTACTACGAAGGCTATAGTCAGTGACAGGAAAACAAAAAAAATTCAGGAAACAAATGGAACTCACGATTAAAAAGTAAGGCTTCGACTGGACGAAATGAATTGCAAATTTAACTGGAAAAGTACTCTCACACCTCAAAAGATGAATGGAAGATAAACAAACAAATGGTCAGGGCTAGCAGGTTTGGAAATGAGCAGACTTTGCATCAGTACATTTGTTTTGCACGATATTCCCTGCTGATATTGTACCACAAGAGACAATTTACAAACGCAGGTACAACACATAAAAAATTTACATCACCTTTTGACAAAGCGACTAAAAGTATAAGTACATCACGATCAAAGGATAGAAAATCCATCCTTGATTGAAGATCAGGCTAAATTTTAAGTTGCTAAGTTTATACAAATTCATTTACCCTCTGAACAGATGGACAACAAAGAAAAATGCTAAAGGAATTTAATCCCTTACTGGGACTCGTAAACTACCGTAAACAGAACAAAATTAACTTCGCAAGAGGTAACATGACCCCAAGTCATTTAATTGTCCTAGAGAATAAAGCTAGCTAATTGAACATATCCATAACAGAATAAAACTCCGTCATGAATAGCTGCTTCTAAGGGAGAAGACAGCCGGGAAATTATTAATATACAACGCGTACATTCATCAATACTATTATGGCTCCCGACAAACCTATAATCTTCCTCCTCCTATAATTTTACCTGATTGCCATTTTATCATGGAGGCTGGGTATGGGGTGGGTGGATTGTGGAGAGTAAGTTAGAAGACATGTCGGTGTGCATTATAGTTTTGGCGATGACAGGGAGCCGCCGAGTGCCATTGCTTCACCATGACTTGGTTTATTGAAGCGACATATGACGGACCAAAACGGAATACAAGCACCTGAGGCGACGTAGAACTCAGAACTTTGGACAAATGGGAAAGAAGAGCGAGCATCATCATGAGAGAAAAGTTGAAAGAGAGCGAGAGAAAATATACGAGAGAGAGAGCGGGGGCCAGGGGAAATAAAAGATATGATAAGAACAAATGAGAGAGATGATATGTAGGAGTTATGGAGTTCCATTTGACAACGTCTGTGTGTGTGTGTGTGTGTGAGAGAGAGAAGAGAGAGAGAGAGACAGAGAGACAGAGTAATTGGTGGTTGGATGGTTAACGACTGCATTGGCTGTTGGTGAGTTTTGGGTTGTCTGCAGGTGCTGTTAGAGATCAGAGTTCTGTGTTTTGAGTTTTTTTTGGTGAGTGTTCAGTCAGTCTTTGGTGAGAGCTGGGGATAACAAGTAGTGTCGACAGCAGTATATTGAAGGCACTGGAAGTCAATTGAGTTTTGTGTGTTATTGATTTGTTTTATTGATTTGTTGTTAGTTTGGTGTTGTTTACTTTGGAGTGGTTGTTCCTGTATTTTTGGATTTGTTGTGCTTTTGAGTTCCTAAGGGTTGTATGTGATTGTTGTGGTTGAGGGTGTTTGTTGTTGTTGTTGGGGGCTGTTGTGGATTCTTGGTGTTGTTAGTGGGTGTGTGTGTGTGTTGCCCTTTTTTTGTGTTGTTTTTTGTGTTGGTGGTTGGTTGTGCAGTGGTCTTTCTTGTGTTTTATTGTGTTGAGTTTTTGTTGTTATGTGTGAGGTTGTGGTTGTGTTCCTTGGTTGTTAGGTTGTGTTCCTTGGTTGTTGTGTTGTTGTTGAGTTGTTGGGTTGTAGTCCTTGGGTGTTGTTTTGTTGTTGGGTTGTTAGTGTTCCAGTTACCTCGACCAGCAGACAGCACAGCATAGCCCTGGAGTATCTGGAGTAAGTACGTGTGTGTGTGTGTGTTTTTTTTTTTTTTTTTTGGGGGGGGGGCGGTTAGGTGTAGGTCAATTGTCCTGCGTGTATGCTGTAGTGTAAAGAGGAAAGTGTGACTGGGGTGAATTGGGCAGCTGTAGTGATTAGGTTTATGTGGGGGGATTTAGCCAGCTTGTTTTTTTAGCTTGTGATCCCGCCACAATGAACACTCACTCGTTTGCTGCTTCTCGCCTATTTCGTGTTTCTATCTCTACAGGTGTATGTTCATATAAGTGAAAAACAGAATGAAAATATTTCTGAAGCTTATTCATGGGGAAAAAAAGTGGTATTGTTTTTTGAGGCTAAAATACGACTGCAATTAGTCGCCACTACCCAAGGATAAAGGGAGAGGGAAAAACACAGATCCTCTATATTACATGTATTCGCAAGCGTAAAAACACAGATTAGAGGAGAGTAATATTAAGAAACTAATTCTCAAACTGCAAAAAGTTGTTGAATTAATAAAAACATCATTTACCGTCTGAACAGATTTACAACAAAATGCAAAATTTAATCCCGTAAGGGAACTGGTAAACTAGCAAAAACATGTTAAAATTTTAGTATATATATATTTTTTCTAATTGGCCTAATATACATACTCCAGCGTTATATATTTGTACACATGCATTCATACGTATAGCAAGTAGATTATGAAGAACACGAAAATACAAGTAACTCATTCAGGCGATCCTAATTATGCATTCTTAATCACGTGGCAGTTTCGGCAACAAACGTCTATAAACCGCTCTCTTCCAAAAGATTTTTTTTTCATTTTCCTTCCTACTTTATCTCCATCGAACCCCCTTTTCTCCATCAGACTTCCATTTTCGTTATGAAAAATAAAATCTAATATTTTTTTTTATATTATTATAACTGCAATATAAATTAAAACTAGTTTTGACTTTTCGTTCAAAGCTAATCTTTCCTCATTTCTCGCTTCTCGTTTGCTTATTTTCATACCAATATCACTTTTTTTTTTTTTTTTTTTTTTTTTCTTTTTTTTGTGGGGGGGAGGTTACTCCAAAATGCCTAACCATTCATTATCTTCCACTCAAACTCATCGCTCACCGCACTATACAAATTCTCTCTCTCTCTCTCTCTCTCTCTCTCTCTCTCTCTCTCTCTCTCTCTCTCCTTAGATCCATCTCTGGGATGCATGCAATCTCTGCACAAATCAGTGTCACTCAGGGTTCACTACGTGGAAATGACCTTAGGGCGTTGCCAAATTTGAGTTGCAGGGTACCACTTGTGAAGATTACTTGCTTTGTACTACGATCATGGCTACTTTTACGTAAGACAGGAAATTAAAGTCATTATTATGCTAAAATAGGAAGCAGAATGAAATGTACACGAAAGAGAGAGAGAGAGAGAGAGAGAGAGAGAGAGAGGAGAGAGAGAGAGAGAGAGAGCTGGGAGCTCGTGAATTTTTGTATCGAAAATTTTAGGCTCTCCACTTTATATTTCAATGTGTTGTCACGTTTCGTAAAAATGGAGACTTATGAAATCTGTAATAGAAAAACTCTATTAATCGTAAAGGGGAAAAAAAACTTCAGTAAATGCTGAAAGACCATTCGGTTTTATTCAAGTATGAATTTTATGAAAAAGACAAGCGTGGATGACTGGATTCTAAATTCTAAAATCTTATTAAAAGGATTGAAATAAAACTGAAGTTACTAAATAGAACATTGAATAGTAAAATACCGGATTCCCCTCCCCTAAACTTAAGTCCTTCATTTTTTACCATCCCCTCCTACTAATCTTCAGAATAAATAAAAAAATAATGCAAACAATATTGGAATATACCTAGTCCTTGTAAACGAAGTAATAAATACCTTATCGGGATTAAGTCGCCCTTTAACCCCAAATACGGCAAATATATATGTGAAGAGAGAGAGAGATGAGAGAGAGACAGATGAGAGGTGAGAGAGAGAGAGAGAGAGAGAGAGAGAGAGTCGTCCAAATGAATACGCCAGGAAGCAGTAACTCATACCGAGAAGTTTTTGGCTTTGAAGCGAGGTCCCCAGAACTTGCTTTTCGAAAAGTATTATAACATTAAGCGATTCGGCTCAGATTGACCCACTGTTGACTGAACAGTTTATAAGGATATTGAAGCGAGAAATGTTGTATAGGACACACAAAGCCTTACAGTATCATGGTCTTTACATTCCTCAATCATTAAACGAAAAAAAAACTATTCTTGGCTTATAAATAATTTATTGCAGAAATATAAAGGAAAAGCGCAAAATACTAATAATCAGAAAAAACACCCCGATGTTTAAGATATCCTCTCAAAGCAACCGGTAGTTTGTAATTTTTTGTAAACACCGACAATTTATGAAGAATATTATTTTCTAAAGCGTGAAAACATAATGGGATCAATTTTAGTCCTGCAATTTTATGTTTATTTTACTTTATCATTTTTCCTGTTCTTTTCTCCAACAAAGAAACCCGATTTAACCATGGGCTCCTCCTCAAAGAATGTTATACAAAATTCCGCACATACATGCACTGTTTTCGACATTAAACAATGTTAATACAAAATATAACCGGGCTATTGTTAGTATTCTTAATACAGCAATTTATAAAGGACATGGTCTATAAAGTGATACGTGGAAAGAAAAAAAAATTTGTTTTGTTTTATTTTATCTTATCGTAATTCTTTAATGTGAACGTATTCCCTTTGCTGGAGTTTTTTTTTTTTTTTTTTTTTTTTTTTTTTTTTTTGTCACTTGACAAAGTTCAAATGCGTTTATTAGTGAGAGAGAGAGAGAGGTCAACCTTGAAATAGAACAGTGTAGGAAGAAACAATTTAAGTTGGATATGCAACCTGTAATTCCCATTGACTATTTTTGTATGAGCTGAGAGAGAGAGAGAGAGAGAGAGAGAGAGAGAGAGAGAGAGAGAGAGAGAGAGAGAGAGAGAGAGATGGAATTAAACGTGGATTATCAAAGCAATATAGAAAATGCCTTCTTTCCACTTAGTCATTCTCTAATGATTTTTCAATGTCAAACATGCAAGGAACATACGTAGGTAAGACAGTAATCATAGACTACAGGTCATTCCTTGCCGTGATATCAATGGGTTGTCCCTTAGAAAACAAAGTAAAACTTTTGGTCTAGACCTATAACATATTTCGGATTGTTATGTCAACCAGCTTTTTATTCTATTTGCGTAAAAATAGAGCTTCTTAATTATTTTTCCAAATTGAAGTATTAATTAATTTATATTTCAAATTGCAAACAGTGAGAGATGATACAAATGCTGAAATTCTTACACTAGGACCCTATGGATTTAGTTTTCGTTTTGTGGCTCTTTTTCTTTATCTTGGGGATGTTCAATATAGTATCTCTCCCCCGTTCAAAACTAGTATAAATGTTACCTTTTGTACTATTTCTGTAAATAATTAGCGTTATTTGCACAATTAAGCACACAGTCATGACTATCTTGATGTAGGTATAAGAAAAAAATGTCCGCAGTTCTCTCTCCACTCCAAATGGAGCCTTTTAACTATAAATGTATAAAAAAATCCGGCAAAATAGTTTATTTTCTCCCTTCAAACGCAGTTTGATCCAATTCAGTCACGCAGAAACAGACGAGGCCTTCATGTTCATCAGGAAAGCTCTACAAATGGTATAAAGTTGTTTTAGGATTATAGAGATATTTTCCCGTTAAATCGTAACAAATTTCTAATAACCTCCTCTTATTTACTAATTGGGACTTCTCCATACCACCTTTCAAATAACACTGGCTGGCGTTTTCATGTAATATGCATATTGCATGTACTGTATTTTCTTAAAAATTAAACCTCCTGACTTTTGAGGAATTAAGGTATGAAGAGGGAATATTCCTTCTTCAGCACTTATTTTGTAACAACACAATTCCCGTTTTTTTTCTTTTGTAGAAAACTGGCTATGAAAATCGTTATAAAAATTACTTACAACAGACACCAGTGAACTTAAAGCTTTCCCAAACTGCTGCCGACATCGATAGCTTAGATGGCAGTGTTCATACACAATGAATGGACATAAACTAAAATCAGCAATGAGCTAAAGAATAGGCCGTTTGAATGTGAAAATACGTTTACAAATAAATAAAATATTGTCCCACAGAAATAAATGTTGTTATTGGGACAGCCGTACAGTGGCGCTAGAATGAGTGTTGAGGGGAGGAACTATCACTACTGGCATCTGACCTGAGACTGAGCGGCACTCTGTTGCTGGACCCTGTGCTGAGAGGCTGTGTCATATACCGCTCTCTCCCTTTCGCGTGGATTGGCTTTTCTTTGTTTTTTTTATTGGTTACTTATTGTATAGCTGTGTTTTTTTTTATCTCTTGGGGGATAAACGAGAACGACGTTGATGTGAGTTTTGTTCTCATTGTCGAGTTAAGATCTGTGTCCGTTCTTCCCCGTGAGAGGAATTTGCGGTTGGGGTTCTCATTGGGAAGGGTTTAGAAAAGGAAGGACAAAACGCAGGTTGGCTGCTCTGAGGAAGTATAGCTCTGTCATGGTACCGATTATAACTGCAGATAAAACGTCTGAGAGAAAAACCACTCGTAGAAGTTTAATTGTCTGGTCCAAATGTGTGTGTGTGTATGTGATGGTTGTGTGTGTGTGTGTGTGTGTGTGTGTGTGAAGAGAGAGAGAGAGAGAGAGAGAGAGGAGAGAAAGGCGGTAATCGGAATAACTGAAGTAGAATGAGTATTTCGCAATTACCAATACACACACACACACACACACACACACACACACACACACACATATATATATATATATATATATATATATATATATATATATATATATATATATGTATATGTATGTATGTATGTATGTATGTATGTAGTATATCTATATATATATGTATAAATATATAATACTTATATATATATATATTATACCTATTATATATATATATTATATATATATATATTATATTTATACTATTATATACTATATTGTAACGAAGTGCCAAGTATCTAGTTACTACACTAGGGTGACGCAGAAGCAGGCCTTTGGACAAATGGGAAAAAGAGCGAGTATCATCATGAGAGAAAAGTTGAAGAGGGTGAGAGAAAACGTACGAGAGAGAGAGAGAGAGAGAGAGAGAGAGAGAGAGAGAGAGAGAGAGAGAGAGAGCAGGGCCAATGAAATAAAAGATATAATAAGAACAAGTGAGAGAAATGAACACTCGTTTGCTGCTTCTCGCCTATTTCGTGTTTCTCTCTCTACAGGTGTAGAGTTCATACAAGTAAAAAACTGAAGAAAAATATTTCTGAAGCTTATTCATGAGGAAGAAAAGTGATTGTGCATTCTGAGGCTAAAATACGACTGCAATTAGTCGCCACTACTCAGGGATAAAAGGAGCGAGAAAAACACAGATCCATCATATTAGATGTATTCGTAAGCGTAAAAACACAGATTATAGGAGAGTAATATTAAGAAACTTATTCTCAAACTGCAAAAAAGTTGTTAAATTAATAAAAACATCATTTACCGTCTGAACAGATTTACAACAAAATACAAAATTGAATCCTGTAACGGAACTGGTAAACTAGCAAAAATATGTTAAAATGTTAATATTGTGACGAAGTGCCAAGTATTTGGTTACTACACTTACCATTCATTAATTGTTACCCCACAACAGCCAGACACCTGACCCTTCATCACAGGTACTAAATGACTGAATACTCTAAAGGCAACAGTGATCCCTTAAACAACTTATCAGTATTGCAGAATATCAGACGAAGTACATCAAAACAGGTGTGAGGTAATCTTGTAAGTAATTAAATTAATTAAAGGGCATCACTCCATCAACAACTTTAAAAGTCTAAGTATTTCCCTGATTTCAAAAGTCTAAGTACTTCCCTGGTTCTAAGCGACTTCAAGTAAATTGAAGGAAAACAACTCAATTACCACTCTATGTTTCTATCTAACATAAATATAATTATATTTATACACTGGTGTACAAGAAAACACTTATAAAAATTTTAAATAAAAAAAATTATTATCAAACTAAAAATTTATAAGTGAAATTCACAATATCAGGGAAAATTACTGTTACTCAAAAACAAAGCCAAGTTTAATTAATTCTTGTATCAATTAAGTAAAATTAAATCAAAATTAATTTATCACAAAATTCAAGAAAATTAATTCAATCAAAGTTCAAAAGTGTTAGGCAATAATTAAAATTTGGAAATTAATTCACAAGTGCTAAACAACAAGAAAACTTTGAAAAGAATTCTTAGTAAATGCAAATTAATTCACAAGTGTTAAATTCAATTAAATGTGCAACGATTAAATAATGAAATAACTAAGTTAATTAAATTGTGAATGCAAATGAAAACACTGAAAAATGTGGAAAATACCAAAATTGTACAAAGGTACTAATCACACAGAATATAAGATAAAAAGACACACTTCAATAAGAAAATTAATAAATACACAAAACATAAAAATCATTTCAAATTAAACAAACACAAAACACAAAAATTTGCAACGTGTAAAAACTGAAATCGTTCTTCAAACCACTGTAAATATTAGTTGCGACTAATAAAAAAATATATCACTTTACCTTGGTACCAATTTCTTTCTGCTGCAGCTTGCTCAAAAATTCACCACAATTCACACCGTTACACACTTGTACAATGTTTGTTCAGATTCCACGAAAAACACTAAATAATACTAAATAACTCCAAGAAATATGAAATCTAAAATTTACGAGTGACCAATGTCTAAGTATAAATCTTTACGTTACGTTAATATGAACTCAAAGGTGGCGTGCAAGAGAGAGAGAGAGAGAGAGAGAGAGAGAGAGAGAGAGAGAGAGAGAGAGAGAGAGAGAGAGAGAAAGAGAGAGAGAGAGATGTCTGAACACCAGGGATTCAAAATCTGTAATGTCTGCTTTCATTTCGCACGGAGTTGGGCAGAGGATCTGGCACAAAACGTTTTGGGTATGCAAAAGATGATGCAATCTTTCTAAAAGCTTCTAATATGACGTATCTACAGAAAAATTGTGAAATCTGCACGTGGTTATCGACAAAGACATACACGTATGAAACCATGTACATAGTATGCTCAACAAAGACACTGCTCGATCGAAACAGAAATCCCTTATCAAACGTGATGACAGATCGGGAAAACAAACGGAGATCTTGAGTTCCTCTTGTCTAGATGCGATGACACAATAGGGAAACAATCTAGCTCAGAACAGACAAAGTTAATCTCTCTCTCTTTTCATTCTATGTTATATACTTTTAAATTATGTTATATAGAATCTGAACATACATTTTAAGATATCCTGTAACTCTAAGCTCGCTAAGGAATCTGAAAATGTTGTAAAGCTCCATATATACCATTTTATACAGTCAAAGAGGGGATATATGTGTTTTGAAAGTGGCAGCATATATATATATATATATATATATATATATATATATATATATATATATATATATATATATATATATATATATATATGCTGCCACTTTCAAAACACATATATCCCCTCTTTGACTGTATAAAAAATGGTATATATGGAGCTTTACAAACATTTTCAGATTACTTACGCTTAGAGTTACAGGATATCTTAAAATGTATGTTTCAGATTCTATATAACATTAATTTAAAAGTATATAACATAGAATGAAAAGAGAGAGAGATTAACTTTGTCTGTTCTGAGCTAGATTGTTTTCCCTATTGTGTCATCGCATCTAGACCAAAGAGGAACTCAGATCTCCGTTTGTTTTCCTGATCTGTCATCACGATTGATAAGGGATTTCTGTTTCGATCGAGCAGTGTCTTTGTTGAGCATACTATGTACATGGTTTCATACGTATGTCTTTGTCGATATATATATATATATATATATATATATATATATATATATATATATATATATTTATATATATATATACATATATATATATATAATATATATATATATATATATATATATATATATATATATATATGTGTGTGTGTGTGTGTGTGTGTGTGTGTGTGTATGTGTGTAGTGTGTGTGTGTGTGTGTGTGTTAAGTGAATGTTTGCATATTTGCTTGGTTTTCATAGAAATCCAAGACCCAGAGAAAATCTTGAACTCTACCTGTGTCACTCCAGAAAGGTTTAAATTCAAACATACAATGAAATTTTCGTTTTCACGTCACCTTTTTCTGCCATGCCTTCTAGGTTAATTATCATTTCTCACCTGACACTCCACTTTTTCATGCAGGTGCTGTCAGTGTCGGAAATATTCCCTCCTGGGATGGCTCTAGGTCCCTGGATGGTATTGGACTATGATGCTCTGGTCTAAAGGGCAAATTCAACAGACATCTAATCAAAGGTCCAGCAAGATCTGGGTGGGTTTTTACAAATTCAATATAACACTAAAATATTCAAATTCAATAAATACATGAACTGAAAGGCGGACTCACACCAACTGGCAACTTCCAAATTAAATAAATTCTGAAATAATGGATCACGAGGCCCCAGCAATGAACACAAAGGCAATGAGAAAAATTAAATAAAGAAAAAAATTCATATAAAAAAAACCGTTTAAAATCCCTCAACATCGTCAAGCTGACAACCTACCAACTACGATCTATACAATGACGTTCAAATACCAGTCTTGAAAACTGGGTGATAATTGAGTGACTAAACGGTCCTTGGTCCAAACCGCACATCAAGACAATGAAAAAAATCATTTATTGAAAAAAGCAAATAATCATAAAAAAAACCTTTAAAATCCCTCAACGTCGTCAAGCTGACAAACTACCAACTAGGATCTATACAATGACGTTCAAATACCAGTCTTGAAAACAGGGTGATAATTGAGTGACTGAACGGTCCTTGGTTAACTGAAGTTATGCGCATGTCCAAACCACACTGCGTCCCCATAGACCTACTGCATGTCTTTCATTAGATGTAGTTGTTTTTGTCATTATTGCAGTGAAGTCATTCTGTTAAATTCTGATATGACCGAAAAATAGAGAGTGGGCTAGAGAGAGAGAGAGAGCTAACTTCAGTAGTACAGGTTTTTGCTGACAGTAAGGCAGTTCCAGGGTGATTTTCACATTTAAATATGATTTGATAAGGGAACTGATGTGGCATTCTTTTGTTCATGCAGAAATTCATGCGTTATCCATTACCATGAGTGAATTTCTTCACACACTGACCTTATATGTAAATTTCTGTATTTTTCAGAAAGTCTGTATGACACTGTCACTTTTTCCCCAAGATGTAATTTTTAATGAATTGTAGACAGAGTTATTATTCACAGGAAAAAAAATTTCAATGAAAGTACACATTCTTTATATAATGGAACAATACAAATTGATGTATGGGTTTCTGAGTTCTTCAGCACTGGGTGGTCAGCTAGTATATATATATATATATATATATATAGATATATATATATATATATATATATATATATATATATATATATATATATATATATATATATATATATATATATATATATATATATATATATATATATATATATATATATATATATATATTTCTCAAATCAATCTCAGACATTACGAAACAAAAAGTGCAAAACAAGACGAGAAAACGTATCTACAAAAGGAAGAGGAACTTATAGTTGACGTAAAATGAAAATCTTACCGAATCGGTAGAATCGAGAAATAACTTTGATTTTTAACTGTACAATATATGTCAATAGATATCTAGAGGGAAATAAAGGGATTCAAAGGGGAGACTCGCACATTTTGCAATGTACAAAGCTGTTTGTCTAGAAGGGGAAGAGAGAGGGAGGAGAATGTTACTAGGATAGTGAGATGAAACACAAGGAATAAATACACCAGGCCACACAAAAAGGAAAAGGAGGAACAGGAGGAGGATGCATATTTTCCCAAAAAGTGACTTGACTTCGAATAGACACACACACACACATAGCATATATGACAAGGGTCATAGTTTATTTATAATATAAGAGACGTTTCATGCTCAAACGTATCTTCTATAATAAATTATGACCCTTGTCCTTTTGGTTTGTGGTTTCTGTTGGGATTCCTGTGCTGTTATAGATATACTATATATATATTATATATATATATATATATATATATATATATATATATATATATATATATATGTGTGTGTGTCTTGTGTGTGTGTGTGTGTGTGTGTGTGTATGTGGTGTGTGTGTGTTTATATGTTGTGCGTGTGTGTGCGCACGCGTCTGTTCATGGTGTATAGATACAGGAAGAAAAAATATATACTACCAAACGAAAATTTTAGAGAATAGATTATTTCTAAGGACAAAATGTCCTAAAACTAGAAAAAAGAAGGCTAAAAAACCCCGGCTAACATTGCCATTACATTTAATGACGTTAATTCAAACGACCGGTGAAAACATGATACAGTGACATTTATGAGTTCTTAAATATTAGTGCATTGGAAAATTAAGCCATGCAACACCCATAATCCAGACATTCATTAACCCACAAATTGCGGTGAAAAGAGATTGGACTTGATCTGTTCAGGAAATAAATTCATGAAATAAATTCAACGTCGAGGTTTTATAGATGATCGATGTACATAAGTAAGTGGGGATCACGTAAGAATCAAAGGATGTTCCAGAAGGAAGGGGATGCACTTGACGATTACAGCCGCAACTGAAAGTCATAAAAGACGGCAAGTGTAGGGGGTTAATGCCGTCATTGCAACTCACTCGATGCACTGTAGGCATTACTTAAGGGTCTTTGCAGCGTAACTTCGGCCTTAGCTGTATTATCTGTCATTCCTTTTACTATGCCTCCATTCATATTCTTTCTTCCTCCTGACTTTCCATCCTTTCTAATAACTGTTTCATATTGCAACTACAAGATTTTCCTCCCGTTACACCATTCAAACCTTTCTACTATCAATGTCCGTGCCAGCGCTGAATGGCCTCATGGTTCCCAGCGCTTGGCCATGGGCCAAAATTCTACATTCCGTTCCGTTCCGTTCCATAGCAGATGGCTAGCGCGATTGATTGCCATAATAGCTTCATCGAGACTTGTATTGCTCCAGAACACGTAGGACACGATTGTTGCGTGAATGCTAAAAATACTTTAGGGACTCTTGAAAAATTATGTCAGCATTCTTTCCTTAATTCTGAAACACGTCGCTATAATTTATACAATTTTATTCGTTAACTGTTACTTTAAGCGATTCTTACGTAACTTTCTTGAATTAAATTATTTCCATAAATGCTGAATTTGACAATGAAAAAAAAACCACCTCATTGCCTTGCATAAAGTGTCCTGATTTATGAAACAACCACCATGAATGGGATTTTGCTAGTGGTGGATAAAAGTGAACACATAGACTATGATTAAACTCCCTTGTATTGAATACATAAGAGGACGAGGACATACTCGTGTAAATCTAAGTCTGTGCTGAACTATCCAACTTTTCAGATTTAATTGGAATGTTTCATAACCACAGATGTTCATACAACTGGATGTTTTGGCTTTAGGAAGAATTATGACGCAAGGTTAACAATGATACAAAGATAGACCTGTAAAATAAGAGGTGATTGAGAAGTTTAAAAGTTATTAACCGGAAACGGCATCCGGAAGTTCGAGCTCCTGACGCATCCAAGATTCTCGTACTTCTCTGCTTCTTGAATTATTTACGGAATTAAGAGAATCTGTAAATGTTTAAATTTCTTTTTTTTTTTCTTCTTTTTTTTTTAATAAAGATGCCTTCCAACAATCAGCTAACTTTGTACTTAAATTTCTCATTAACTCATTATGGACATAAAAATTCTCTCTCTCTCTCTCTCTCTTCTCTCTCTCTCTCGCACGCAGACACACACACAAACAGACACACAAATACACACACTCCATTTTTTCCGATATTTTTCTCAGAACGATTTCGAACCATTTGCTGTACTATTAGAATCGTTTCTTTTCTGCTGTTATAGCGTCCATGAATTCTAGCTTAGTGGAGAGCCAGGGTTTGAAAGGGCACTGTCATTTATACCATTTTTACTTCTATATTTTACCTTTATATTTTTGGCTATTATTAGAGTTCACACCCTGGTGACTTTTCATTCACAGAACAATTTATTTTAGGTATTCTGTGATGGTTTTTTATCCATCATATTCGTTTTTTATTTCACATTTCCATTTTGCATGCATTTTGTATTATTTTTTCCTTACATATCATCCTTTCTATGGAGTTTTTACCCCACAGTTACCTTAGCCAATATTACACCTTATAGATAAATAAAGCTCTTATAGCATAATCTTCCTCAGAGGATGAACGGGAAAAATGAAGCTTTGATGATGAAAGAAGGGTGTAATGGAGGAAGATTTCCTTCCTCACATGAAAGCAAAAGGGGTGAGGGCGAGAGGGACGTGAGGAGGGAATGGGAAAGGAAGTAAATACAACTCATCCCATTTGCAGTTACGAAAGAGGAGGTATGGCAATATAATGGCTCTTTATTTCTAGTAGTTCATTATTGCTGTATCGGTTAGTCTGCTATGAAAGCCATTAGAATAGAAATGGGGGGAGGAAAATCATGTCGTCTACCTGCTTATAAGTGAAGGTACAAATATTTCTTCATGTTCTATATATATATATATATATATATATATATATATATATATATATATATATATATAGTATATATATATATATATATATATATATTCATAGTAATATATATATAGATATATATATTATTATTTATATATAATATAATATATTAATATATATATATATATTATATATATATATATATATATATCTATATATATATATATATATATATATATATATATATATATATATATATATATAGATATATATATATATATATATATATATATATATATATATCTATATATATATATATATCTATATATCTATATATATATATATATTATATATATATATATATTATATATATATATATATATAGATATATATATATATATATATATATATATATATATATATATATATATATAATATATATAGATATATATATATATATATATATATATATATATATATATATAAATATCTATATATATATATATTATATATATATATATATATATATAATATATATATACTATATATATATATAAATATATATATATATATATATATATATATATATATATATATTTTATATAAACTATATATATATATATATTATATATATATATATATATATATATATATATATATATATATATATATACCTATACATATATATATATATATATATATATATATATATAATATATATATATATATATATATATATATATATATATATATATAGATATATCCACATAGGTATTATATAATCATATATATATATTATATATAATATATATAGTATATATAATATATATATTAGTATATATATATAATATATATATCTATATATAAGCATACATATGATATATATATATATAGTATTATATATATATATACTTATATGATATAATAGTATATTATATATATATATAATTAAGATTTCGTTATGCATGAATGCTCTCAGATGATAAGTATTCCTATGCCAAGCTCAAATTGTGTTTAAAACGGATACGCTCACACACACTCTATATATAGTATATATTTATATATATATATATATATATATATATATATATATATATATATATATATATATATATATATATATATATATATATATATATATATATATATATATATAATATATATATATATATATATATATATATATATATATATATATATATATATATATATATATATATATATATATATATATTTATATATATATATATATATATATATATATACTATATATATATATATACATATATATATCATATATATATATATATATATTATATATATATATAGTATATATGGGGGGTAGGTGGCAAATGTTTAGAAATTAAGGTATGGGTGGGGTGGCGAGTGAAGCAAGCCCTATCAACTGGGATAAGGGGGTCTCTGTAAGGCCCCCTCACCCCTGGGGCAAGGTGCTCACCTGCCATTTAGGGGGCTCTTCTCCCAGAAAAAGATCCACATACCTTATATGTACACACTAGCTGACCACTCCGACCTGCCTTGGAAAATTCTGAAGAACTCGGAAAAATTTTCCTGCAGCTCCTTGCACTGACCTTCCCTTTTATCCAGGTATTACTATGCTGATTGTCCTTTTTATCCTGGCATTGCTGTGCTGATTGTCCCTTTTATCCAGATATTACTGTGATGACTGTTCCATTTATCTAGGTATCACTGTACTGACTATCCTATTTATCCAGGTATTACTGTTCTGTTTTATCCAGGTATTACTGTGGTGACTCCCATTTATCACTACATTACTGCAGTGGCTGTTCCATTTTTCCAGGTATTACTGTGGTGACTGTCCCATTTATCCAGGTATCGTGTGCTGACTATCCTATTTATCTAGGTATTACTGTTCTGTTTGTTTCTGTTATCCATGTTTTACTGTACTGACTATCCATTTTATCCAGGTATTACTGTGGTGACTCCCATTTATCACGACATTACTGCAGTGGCTGTTCCATTTTTCCAGGTATTACTGTTCTGTTTGTTAAGGTTATCCATGTATTGCTCTATTGACTGTTCCTTTTTATCCCAGTATTACTGTGGTGACTCCATTTTATCCAGCTATTACTGTTCTGTTTGATAAGGTTATCCATGTATTGCTCTATTGACTGTTCCTTTTTATCCCAGTATTACTATTGTGACTCTCCATTTTATCCAGGTATTACTGTCGTGACTGTCCCATTTATCTAAGATATTAGTGTGGTGGTTGTTCCATTTTTCCAAGTATTACTGTGCTGATTGTCCCTTTTATCCAGGTGGTATTACTTTGGTGATTGTCACTTATATCCACGTATACGTAATCTCTGTCCCGTTTATCCAATAATTACTGTGATGACTGCACCATTTATTCCGATACAACTGTCTACTTTATCCAGGTATTATTGCCGTGACTGTCTATTTTATCTTTACATAAGTTACTAATGGAGGGGGAAGGGGGAATGCGTTTGAAATCTACCCTATTATCAAAGTTGGGTCGAATGAAGGCCCCATGTCAAATTTTGCCTAGTTTGGCCAAGCGGTTACCACATAAATTATAAAGGGAAGGAGGATGAGCGGAGGGGGGAGGGGTATGGGTTTTAAACCTACGTTGTTGTCTACATTGGGTACATTATATATTTTGTACCAAATCCCTATGGTAACAATATCAGGGCTGCTGCCGCTGCGGTAGCAGTCCTCAGTGAATGTACTGATAATGGTAGGTTCAGAAATTCATAATATACAAAGATATACCATTTTGCTGTTGAAGTGACAAGAAAACTTCATCGTTTACTCAGAATCCCATAAGTTTTTACGTCTTATTATTCAGTAGTATGTGGGGTCGGCGACAGAAAGGAAGGAAGTTGACAGATGCAATGGAAATAAAAACTGAATGATGGTTTGATCGATTTGAAATACCAAGTACATCACCGTTCAGGTTTTCTCGACCTGGTTGAGGGGAATCCTTTTTATAAATGAGATTAAGCTTTCGTGAAATCCGCTTATGAACTGAATTCTGAAAGATTTTGACCATGTAACACTACGAAAATTTGCTCTCCAAATATAGTATATGCCTCCATGTTTTATGGAGTCCACCCACACTGTATCTTTAGAAGTTAAAGCTGGAATGTAGATGACATTAAGGATGAAATTTGCACACGAAAATAAATAATAATACCTTGAAAGAAAAACCTATCGATTTTATTTTATGCAGAATTCTGCTTTGCAGAAATTTTGATCAGGAAAACCGGTAGACAAGAAATTAGCAAAAAATGTGATTGTTTGGATTGACAGTGACACTGAAAGGGAATTACATGGAGATATGTAATATATATGTATATATATAATAACGAGATTCTAAAATCTCTTTCTTCTATTTTAAAAGGTAGCGATGGATCTGAGTCTAAGGCAACTGGTAACACACCCCCCCCTCTCTCTCTCTCTCTCTCTCTCTCTCTCCACGGCACCCCCAACGCCCTCCATTATCTAAGGTCATCAAATCAGACACAGAACTTACAAAAATATGCATTTATTTAAAAGCAAAGTATTAGCTAAATTAACTCATGTTCTTAACAGAATGATTAAATGGAATATTAAACTCAAAGTCCAAATAACTCAGATAATCCTCGGTAATTAATCAAATAACTAACATTAGTTTAGCCATAATATTTGGCACAGTCAACATAGTAAGTGCACCAATAAAGTCACCATTTTCTATTAAGTCAGTTCCCCTTTCTCCAGATCAATCCCCCTTTCTCCAGATCAATCCACCTTTCTCCAGATCAATTCCCCTTTCTCCAGATCAATTCCCCTTGTCTCCAGATCAATTCCCCTTCCTCCAGGTCAATTTCCCTTTCTCCAGAATCGCCTGTTAGAAGACAGGAATACACCTTGATAAGTATGAGATTATAATCAAAAGATCACATAAAATAAAATATCTTTGAAACAAATATTCAAATACAATCCAGTCACAACTTTGGTCAAAATGTATATGCTTACCCATTCAACACAATATGCACAACATTATATAGCAAAAATACTGTACAGATCTATCCCCATGGTATTACTACATCTCATTATGTAAAAAAGCTTGCACACACGCACGAACTCATACCCATTGCCCTCACCCAAGAACTGCCTAGAACTAGAACAGGCACTGATTTGTTAAGACATCAATTTTGATATTACACCATCCCAGAAAGACACATCAGCATTCCCAAAGCTTGTCACCTCGAACACTGTCTCTAAGGGAAGTTAAGACTTCTCCACATTCTAAGAGAGTCACAACAATACATACCATTACAACTGTATTTAAAATATATCATAGTGCTCTTTTATGTAACACACACACACACACACACACACACACACACACACACACACACACATATATATATATATATATATATGTGTGTGTGTGTGTGTGTGTGTGTGTCTGTGTGTCTGTGTTATATATATAATATATATATATATATATATATATATATATATATATATATATATATATATATATGACCCTTGTCAGGTATGTGTGTGTGTGTGTGTGTTCGAAGTCAAGTCACTTTTTGGGAATATATGCATCGTCCTCATGTTCTTTTTCCTTTTTGTGTGGCCTGGTGTATTTATTACTTGTGTTTCATCTCACTGTCCTAGTAACATTCTCCTCCCTCTCCCTTCCCTTTCTAGACAAACAGCTTTGCACATTGTAAAGTGTCTGAGTCTCTCCTTTTGAAGCCCTTTATTTCCCTCTAGATACCCATTGCATTTTTCCCTCTAGATACCCATTGCATTTTTTATGTGCACAAGTGTATTATTTTTGGAGGCATACAATTGCTGCATTACGAGTTTATCATAGTTTTTATCCCGGATAGGTGATAATGTTTTACATAATTGGGCAGTGCCATGTGAGATAATGTCTTTGAGACAAATTTTTGAACACATTAGTCATATCCTGGAATTAATTTTGTGAAATGGGCTTACTTCGTGTCAATATAGACTTCTTTTTTTTTGAGAATCACGAATTTCCAAACTTGAGAGTCTGACTAGACATTTTTTTTTGTGCTGCTGTTTGAGCACACGTCTGCAGGTGGATTTTTCTGCTGACAAGCGCTGTGCTGGTTCCTTTTCCTTTATTGGTGATTGCTCAGAGTTTTTGCAATATCTGGAAATGTTGACAAAAGCATTTCACAAAAGCGCATGTGTAAGAGTTTGTTTTAAGGCCGTGTCGGTCGATAAAAGTTGCGATGTCGAGAAATTCCATAGCCATACATGGGGCAATTCTTGGGGAAAAATGCGGGGGTTATGTATATTATGCATATATTATGCATTTTGTGATTAGGAAGTTTACTTGTGATTATCTTTTTTTTTATTTTTCTTCCTTTTCCTATGAGAGATGTAATTGGGGTTGAGTTTTAAATAGCATTTCTTTTTGGACGGGAGATGTAATATATCGGGGTTGAGATTCACATAAATGGGAGTTTGACATTAAGTCTCATTGTAATTAATTATATGAGCAGTAAAGGGGTTTTGCTGTTAAAAGTTTGAGATTTTTGCTGATTTTGTGAGTTGCTGTAATATCAGAGCTTGAGAGAACATTTTTTGATTTTTTGGGTCTGGGCGTGTTACGTAATTTTTTTTTTCTTGGGCTCACTGCCTTTTTTATTTTTTTTTACTTATGATAACATTCGAGTTTGAAATGTGAGTGCAGAAGTCCGTGGAGTTACTGTGAGTTTTGGATTGTGTGTGCTGATGTATGAGTTTGGAGAATTGAGTTAGAGAACTTAATGTTTTCTTTGCGAGTTATGGTAATGACTTTTGATTTAGTAGTCATATTAAATGGAGTTAATTGGGAGACGTTCAGTTAGTATTTCTGATTGACCGGTGACTTGACTGACATACTAACACACCAAAAAAGTCGTTCCCCGACGCTAACAAGACGTCCACCAGCCGTGCAGAGAGGTTGCTGTCGTTTATCCAGGGAGATTATGAAAGTTCTACAGTGTTCTACAGTGCTTTTGGCGATCTATAAAGCCATTAGAAGTTACAGTTAGGGAGGCCGTTTGCCTTTCTACAGCGTGCTACAGTCTGTTCTGGAAGTCGCAGACAAGTAAAGAGGGATATTCAAGAATCTAAGATGAGAGAAAATTCTAGTGTTATTTGAGATGAAGCGTGATAGACTTTATTTTATAATGCCAGAGACATGCAGTTATTACTTATATTTTATTTTAAGCCGGCCAATGTTTTATATTATATAAGCTGTTTTGTTTTGACCATTTGCTAGGAGGGAGCTAGCAATTGTGCGTGGACAAGCTATGTGAGTCCTAGGGATTATAATTAATGATATATTGCCAATATGTTCATTGTGACCTTTTTGGAATGCATAGAGAACAGAGCCGAAGCAACGACTCGAGAAAAGCTGATAAATGATTTCTGTGATGGCGTGATTCAAAAACTGCATAGTTAGGCGAGTCAATGTTCGTCAGTTCATGAGTCTTTTTCAAAGTGCCTTTGGGAAACTGGTTGTAGCCAGTAATATGGGGCGTTAACGAAGTGTGCATTCACATGTGTGTGTGCGCCTCTTCCTTTGATAATGTATCACTAGCCAAGTCTATGGGAAGACTTGCACAAAGATCCGAGGGAGGAAGGCAAAGCCACGATGGCGGATGCCAAAGTGTTTTTATTTATCAGTGAGTGAGATATTCCGGCTGCAATGGTGAGTCTTGAATTACTTTAGCCAAAAGGAATGGCTTGTTACATTGTAAGAATATTTAATCTTTAACTTTCTCTTTAAACTTATGTGTGCTAACAAGTGTGTTTCTTGTGTCTTTGAAACAGACGGTTCTGGCAAGGGGGGACTGGGGACTGAGAGTCCTAAGGGGACAGAGAGTCCCAGATGGGAGACAATTAGTGTGACAAATTACTGTTTTAGACATTTTAATGGGGGGGGGGGGTAACTGAGTTAAGTTAGTCTATGAGATTTGGATCATTATCTTTCCATTGTTAAATAAATAGTTATTTTTTATATATCTCGACTCTCATTTTGATTACCTGTTAGAATGGAGAGAAAGAGGTGGAGAAAGAGAGGAGTTGTCGAGAGAGAGAGAGAGAGAGAGAGGGATCGCTTGGAGAGAGAGAGAGAGAGAGAGAGAGAGAGAGAGGTCGCGAACCGTTGATCGCTTGGAGAGAGAGAGAGAGAAAGCGAGGTTGCGAGCCGTTGGTCGCTTGGAGAGAGAGAGAGAGAGAGAGATTGTGTGTCAGTTTGCCTGACGCTCGGGGATCCACGTTTACCAAATAAAAACGAGATTAATATCCCGTTAACACATATATTGCACAGTTAAAAATCAAAGTTATTTCTCGATTCTACCGATTCGGTAAGTTTTCATTTTACTTCAACTACAAGTTCCTCTTCTTGTAAATGCGTATTTTCGTCTTGTTTTGCACTTTGTGTTTCGTAAATATATTATATATATATATATATTATATATATATATATAGATATATATATATATATATATATATATACATATATATATCTTAAGTCAATCTCAGACATTACAAAACACAAAGTGCAAAACAAGACGAAAAGACGCATTTACAAGAAGAGGAACTTGTACTTGAAGTAAAATGAAAAACTTACCGAATCGGTAGAATCGAGAAATAACTGATTTTTAACTGTACAATATATATATATATATATATATATATATATATATATATATATATAATATATATATATATATATATATATATATATATATATATATATATATATTGTTACGAAGTGCCAAGTATCTGATTACCATTTTAATACAATTATTACCTCACCAAAACCCAGACACCTGAACCCTCATAACATGTTTAAACGACTGAATACTACTAAACTGCAACAGTGATCCCTTAACACTTACCAGTATTGCAGAAAATCAGCTAAGTTCATCAAAACAGGTGTGAGGTAATCTTGTAAGTAATTAAATTAATCAAAGGGCGTCACTCCATCAACAACTTTAAAAGTTTAAGTATTTCCCTGATCTCAGAAGTCTAAGTACTTCCCTGGTTCTAAGTCACTTCAAGTAAATTGAAGGAAAGCAAATCAATTACCACTCTATGTTTCTACCTATCATCAATATAATCCTAATCATATATACTTATACTGGTGTAAGGATAACGAAACACTTATAAAAATTTTAAATACAAAATTTATTATTAAATTCAAATTTTATAAGTTGGAAATTCACAATATCAGGGAAAATTACTGTTACTTGAAAACAAAGTAAAGTTTAATTAATTCTTGAATCAAATTAAGTAAAATTAAATCAAAATTAATTTATCAGAAGATTCAAGAAAATTAATTCAATCAAAATTCAAAAATGTTAGGCAATAATTGAAAATTTGAAGTTAATTCACAAGTGCTAAACAATAATAAAACTTGAAAAGAATTCTAAATAAATGCAAATTAATTCACAAATGTTAAATTTAATTAAATGTGCAATGATTAAGCAATGAAAATAACTAAGTCAACTAAATTGTGAATGCAAATGGGAAATATAAAATAAAAAGACACACTTCAATAAGAAAATGAATAAGTGCACAAACAATGGAACAAACACAAAACACAAAAAAATCAGTAATGTGTAAGTGTAAATCTTTTTCACTCAAAACACTGTAACCAACAGTTTTTACCAAACCTTTATAACCACCTGTTATTAGTTAACCACTGTTCCTAACAATTATTAGTTAACCCCACTCCCTATCCATTATTAGTTAAACACAATTCCTATCTGTTATTAGTTATTACCTAACCGTTATTAGTTATTAGTTGCAACTAATAAAAATATAAGACACTTTACCTTTTTGGTATACCAACTTCTTTTTCTCTTGCTGCAGCTTGTATATCACACTTTCACAAAAACCAGGCGCCGTTACAAAATAATGTTTGTTCAGATTCCACAAAAGAAACTAAATAACACTAAATAAATCTAAGAAATATCAAATACGAAATTCTAAGTTACGAGTGACCAATTTACGTTACGTTAATATAATCTCAATGATTTCGAGTGAGAGAGAGAGAGAGAGAGAGAGAGAGAGAGAGAGAGAGAGAGAGATCTGACTGCCTCGAGGTCCTAAGATAGAATGGAATTTTCTTCCTTTACGGAAATTCGACAGGGCAGATGACCCAAAACGTTCTTGTCACGAATGCTTCCAGTAGCTTGGAAATCTGATGCAATCTTCATAAAGAAATGTGTAACATGCACGTGGTTTTGATCAAAGATATACACGTACGAGTCCAGTCTGTTAAAAAAAAAAGAAAGATGTACTCTACTCGATCGAAACGGAGGCTGAGCGACAATTAAGATTGACATGTTTTGATAACAACGC
The DNA here is from genome assembly GCF_015104395.2 of Macrobrachium nipponense. Taxonomy (NCBI): domain Eukaryota; kingdom Metazoa; phylum Arthropoda; class Malacostraca; order Decapoda; family Palaemonidae; genus Macrobrachium; species Macrobrachium nipponense. Next base: position 65,855,815 of record NC_087202.1, on the reverse strand, counting down.
AAGACTCAATTCTCTCGCTATCACACGTGTTGACAGATTTAGGAAAATAAACGGATCTCGCAGGCCCTCTAATCTTACAGTGTTGACATAAAAGTTAAACATTCGTAGTTTTGAACAGACAGAAAAAGATATCTCTTTTTACATTCTACGTTAATACATATATTCTTTTACAACACGTAATGCGAAATCTGAACACACATCTTAAAACATCCTATTCTAAGCTATCTAGGAATCTGAAAAAATTTTACACAATCTACATGACATTTCAAAGAGGGGAAACATGCATTTTGAAAGTAGCAATATATATATAATATATATATATATATATATATATATATATATATATATATATTATATAATACTATATATTATATATATATATGTATATATATATATATATATATAGAATATATATATATATATATATATATATATATATATATATATATATATATATATATATATATATATATATAATATATATATAATATATATATATATATATATATATATATATATAGCTGACCAACCCGCTTCTCCGGGAAAAACTCTGAAGAACTCAAGAACATTTTCATACATCAATTTAAATTGGTTTGTCATATAAAGAATGTGTACTATCATTGAACTTTTTCCTGGGATTAATAATTCGGTCTAGAATTCATTAAAGAAACTTTTTTGGGAAAAGGTGACAGTGTCGTACAGAATTACGAAAAAAAAAAGAAATTTATTTATGCCATAAGGTCAGTGTGTGAAGAAATTCACTCATGGAAATGAATACGGATGAATCGCTGTAGAAACTACTTAGGGGACCCATTGACAAACATAAATACCCTCTATGAACAAAAGAATGCCGCATCAGTGGCCGTATCAAATCATTTAAATGCAAAAATCACACAGGAGCTGCTTTACTGTCAGCCAAAACCTGTACTACTAACGTTGGTTCTCTCTCTCTCTCTAGCTCTCTTTCAGTCATATCAGAATTTAACAGAATGATTTCACAGCAACAATGACAAAAATAACTACAACTAATGAAATGTGAAGTGTATTAAAGATTCCCCTTTGAATGAATGGACATTGCATGGTTACAACGAGAATTGTTACTCAATAGTCGAAAACCAGTTGTGCACCTATTTGTCTCAGCCTCACCCTCTCCTCTGCCGCGACACCGCTCTATTTATGTTATGTTAAATGTATCATACATAGTACAAGCATTACAATGTCAGCTTTGAAGCTATAAGTATCAACAAACACAGTTGATTGTACTCTGACCTCTGTTTTGTTCGCCTCGTGTCAGTCAGTACATTTCCGCTCGCAAGTGCTATTGCCCTGTCTGTTTGTTGTTTGAATAAATCATTAAGTTTGTAGACGCAGCCTCTTACTCATGCCCTCGCTGCAATGTATGTTATACCTCTTGTGTAATCCATTTCTGTTTTCGATGACAATCTTTTAGGAAACATTAACGATTTTATATAAATACGTATTATGTGTAACTGAATCACGAAAATTTGGAACGTAATAAATGCATAAATAAAGGTATAAGCTTATGCCTTTATTTATACGGATTGTGTGTGTATGTCTGTAAGGAATCTCAGGTTTTTGTTGAAAATCTACCAGAACTGGTACTTATCTCATGTGTTCAATTACGAAGATACTCCGGTGATTGTTTTGCACATAGTTTACATTTAAAATATGTTTATGTCTGGAATTCCATTTGGAATGTATGGTTATGGTCGCCAAACATCTGGGGGCGAGTGAGATATTCTTTGGTTGCTGGTCGTTGCGCATTCTTGCTTATATTTATTTCCTTTACATTCGAAATGTTCTTATTTTCCTGGCTTCCTTCTCTTTGTATCCTCAGCTGAATTCATAGAGTTTTTTGCCACTTATGCTTTTTGTTGTCTCAGGACAAGTTTACCAGTGTTCCTTTTATATTTGAGTTTCTCACGAGTAACTGATACAATATTATTAATATTTTTAGTAAAGTGCGTTGAAATATTTATCTCCCACCATGCCTTACGTAAACTATGTGCAAAATATCACTGGAGTAACTTCATAATTGAACACACATGAGATGAGTCCCAGTTCATGTAAATTCTGGCAGAAATGTTCAGTGATATAAACTGGAATACAGTTGTTGAATTTACTTTGGACGTATACTGTTCCAATATAATCGAATTGTCAGTCAAAAGTAATACAAGTATCCGAGACACAAAGAGATGCTTCTACTGATTTGATATATAGCTATTTTATTTCAGTTCCACTTATGAAATGAAATATTGACTCATCCTTAGTCACATTTTTACTTCATTTTACCCTTAGGTTTAGTTACTTTTTCCTTTTTACTATTTCATGATCCTTGCTTCTCTGATTCGTTTTCATTCCTTCTTGCCATGTCAGGGGTTTCTATTCCACTCAATTTTCTTCTCATTTCGTAATTCTGTACCCCCATTATAACTCGAATTAAGTAACGACCCTCTTCATCGCTTCCCATTCACATCAGTCAGTCATCTCCCAACTGGCTTTGGCCTTGTTAGAAACACATGTTTTTCGGTCCTGTGTGACCTTCAGGGCTAATGAAAGCTCTTCCGCCTACTGGAAAGTATTTCGCTCACCTGAAAAGCAATAGATATTCTCTCTCTCTCTCTCTCTCTCTCTCTCTCTCTCTCTCTCTCTCTCTCTCTCTCTTGTTATTGCACAACTCAATCGATAACCATAATCACCTTTAAAGTTATAAACCTAAAACGCTAACAAGGAATAATTATGAAGAATAGCAAAGGCTGCCTAGCTAACAAAAGGCTTTTTGTTATTCCCATAGAGACGAGACGAAATGCTGAGAGTATATTAAGTTGGCCTTGCGCTAGCACCTACTCTTGGTCATGGATCGTATTGCAATTGACAAAATACGGGAACCCAAAAGGATTGGTTTGATCGCTCCGTCACTGTACCTATTCCCATGAAAGTTTTAGACCTTGGTTTTACTTACCCCCAGCGTGAGGTGGGCATACGGCGTAAAATGCAATCTAATTGTAGGACCTGTCTAGCCTTCCCAGACCGTACGTTTGGTGTTCTTGTTGGTTGTTATTTTGGTAACATATCCCACCGAACTGAGAAATAATAGTGTAGCGACTTGCACAAATGATGTTGTTAACATCCCCCTAAAGCAGTAATGAGTTGAGATTCTAAGAATGTTCATTTGCCCGTTTTTAACTGTGGTGAAGAACAACAAGTCGGATTTTAAAGTAACTATGAATAAGCTTAAGTGAATCAAATGATAAACCTACCACTTGAGCTATGGAAGAGGGGTGGGGCTTCCAGACCAATAAATCTTACGATGAATATAACATTATAATCATAAATGTGCATTTTTTTTATGTAGCTAATGTGGATTTTTTTTAAAGTGAATAAATGTTTTTTTGTTAAATTGTTCCAATCTCAGTCACTAATTGCACTGCCTCTCATCATTATAATTCTGAACTGCTATCTCTCCTTCAGCCTGCCCACCGTTGCTGTTATCATTTTTAATGTTATCTCCATCAACTGCCTTGATCCTAATTAGCAGTAGCATTACCATTATTATTCCCTTGGCATCATACTGTCTGCCAGTGTGTTTCTCAGTGCTGCTATCGTTATCTCCATGACAGGTAATGATTACGAACAAGGCACACAACGTCCCCAAATCATATTCAATAATAACTTGAGCTCAAGTCGAACATCTGCAGTGATGCACAAACATTAGAGAGAAAGGAAAGATCAGTCTTCTTTTTGGCTTCTACTCTAAACAAACAAACAAAGAAGAAAAACGACAGCTCTGTAGACTTCTAGTTTATTTTATGAGTGTCTGTAAAACGTTTCTAACTGAAATAAAACTCAAGATCTCGAAGAAATTCCCTTTGGAAAAAAAGATGTCGGATCTTCATTACGGGTCGGAAAAGCATCATTTTATAAATTTAAAACGATTTGTGACTGTTTATGACGTTTGTAAATAATTGTATCAAGAATTGACTTGGAAATCTAAAAAACTCATTGTATTTATTATAAGAATACGAGGAAATAATGTCTTTTTCAGACATAAGGCGATATAGAATAACGTACAAAATTATTGCAAATGAAGAGTGGATCCATGTTATGTTATGGAGAAATGATGAACACATGTTTTTTTTCCTTTTCTGCTTTATTCATAGGCGTTATTGCCACTACACTTGATTTATCTTCCCTCTTTCTGCTTCACTAATTGTCAAAAGAACTCATTAACTTGGAGTGTCATCTCACTGAGAGCCACTAAGATACACCAGGCAAGGTGACATGGAAAAGTACAAAGACGGTATTTGCAGTTCGTGGAAACTCATTAATTACCATTGGGAATTAACTGATGGAATTGCACTGTTGTATAACAGCAAGTCTTTGATTAAGGGAAGATAAAATGTCACGAAACGGAATCATTACTAGAAAAAGATTTGCTTCTCGCCCAGCAAAACAAACTGTCAGCCGAAGGTGGACATGTTGAATTCCGAGGGCTTCTGCCGTTACTATGTAACCGCAGTCACTGAAATTCAGAGTTTAATAATTTGGAAATGTGTTGTACTTACGATAGCCATTGCATTCTAGATTCATACAACAAAAGTCACTGGTGACTGTTGCGTGCATGTTTTGCTCCTCTAATTAATTATCTGGCATTTTGATATGTATGAGCTAAGTAAACGCTAATGTTCCTGGCGCCTTCACTTATCGAGTGGCAGGTCTCTTGGGTGGGGGGAAACAATAATTATATTGTTGCAGGAGAGGAGCAATATGAAGTAAAGAAACGAGAACGACCTTTCAAGATCGGGAACTGATGAAAATTATTATTTGTTTTATTGAATAGTAAGCCGATTAGATGTTGATAATGCGGATGGAAGCGCCTCAGTGGAGTGGTTGGTATGGTGTTGGCGTCCCACCTCGGTGGTCGCGAGTTCGATTCTCGGCCATTCCATTGAGGAGTGAGAGATGTGTATTTCTGGTGATAGAAGTTCGCTCTCGACGTGGTTCGGAAGTCACGTAAGCCGTTTGTCCCGTTGCTGAATAACCACTGGTTCCATGCAACGTAAAAACATCATACAAACAAACAAAACAATAATGCGGATGGAAATGCTAACTTTCTAATTCTTCCTTGGTGTTTCTATTTTTGCCGAAAAATATTTTCTTTGTCCTATGCAGAAATAAGTTCGAGATATTTTACTCTCTTCTGTGGTGGAATCGCAAAAGCATTACTACCTCTCATCATTTGTGAGGCCGAATTGCATTTTGTTTAAAAGATTTGGTTCCATAAAAAAATGCCAAACTTAATGTAGATTTCGTGTCATTTTGATGGGATAATAATTCTGTGATCATTAGGGGACTGGTACTCATTCGTGCTTTTTAATTTTTTTTGTATTTACATATTTTTGTCACATGTTTAATAAAATATTCATAGTTTTTTGTGTGTTAATTTGTTTATTTTACTGGTTTATAACTCAGTTTCAAAACGTCGTATAATGTAACGAAAAGTTTAGTGATTTGCTTTGCTTGGTTAGTGTTTCCATTAATATTTTTTCACTGTAGGAAATAATTATGGTAAATCTTGCAATTGTGAACAGTTGTTATAACCCAGCTTGATTTCACCGCTACTAGATTTATTAGATTATCCAGTCAAAGCGCAGCCTTTGTTGAGTTTTGAATATTGGTAAGAATCAACCTCTCTCTCTCTCTCTCTCTCTCTCTCTCTTCTCTCTCTCTCTCTCTCTGAGTTGCTTCCCCTTTCCATGATTTTCAAAAGCCACTTCGGTTTCCATGGGTGGTGCGAGATCAAATTATGATGCAGTCATGTCCGTCGAACCTGGATAAGAAACAAGGAAAATAAGAGATTTAGTTACACAGAGTTACAAGGATTAGGATGTCTCGAAGACTTGTTAGTCCATCCGAGGATACATCGTGTGCTCACTTATCTGTAGGAGGAGGTTTTTTTCTGTGCATTCACAGTGCACTAATGATTTCGTCTAGCTTTCTTTTAAACTCTTCCACGCTGTTGCTGTTTACAACTTCTGGTGGCAGTTTATTCCACGTGTCACATTTCTTGTATGTAAAGAAGTTCCCACCATGGGATGTATTGTATCTCTCCATTATTTTTTAGTAAGCCTGTCCGTTTGGCTTTCGTTTATTGTTAAGATTTGCTTTCTCTCCCGCAAGCGCTCGCTGGCACGGGATGAGTTAGAATTTCTGTGAATTATGTTTATTTTTTTCATCGTATATCCTTTGGGGTCCATCAATGAAATTGTATCATGGTTAGTTGAAATACGACCCCCTTATCAGAAGAGAGAGAGAGAGAGAGAGAGAGAGAGAGAGAGAGAGAGAGACGTCGAAAATAAAAAACAGTGGTGAACACCTAACATATATAAACTGATATGAAAATAAAATAGGATATATTGCTAAATTTTCCTTTATATTTACAACATTCGATTAATCTCTTGCACATTTTCCGCTACCATATAAACAGCGATCAGTCATGTTGATTTGCTATGACTGGAGCCGCACTCCTTAATCTGTTACTGCTCCTTTGAGGACCCTATTAATGGTGGTAATTAGGCAAATATTGCGGTTTTTTCTAATGATTTGGGAAAGCTTAACCATTTGGGAAGAAATGATAAAGCGTTCAGAAGAAAGAGTCTGTTTTTTAAGGATTTCCTTTTTTAATGAGGGATTTGTTATAGCTCTTTACAATGCACCTGCCTATTTAATTTAGAATATATAATTTGCGAAGATAGTTTGTATAGCAATCTGTGTTTTGGAGAAGTATTTGATGCAGTAGCAAATGATGTATTAATTTAAGAATCAATATTTTTCTTGAATGTTTATTTCAGTCTATTTACCCAATAACTTCTGAGTTTCACACTAAAGCGATATAATCAAAGAGCGAAACGCTGTTTTGTGAGTAAACATGCGACCCTTTCATCACCGATGGAGTTGTGCGTGTCAACAAGAAATACAAATAAATCTCAAATCAAGACTGATCAAAAGTTGCCTGGTTTCCTTAACTCAGCGTCTAGATGTTGATGTCCCCCGAGATTGTCACGCTCGTCTTGGAGGCAGATCTGGGCAGCACTGCCTCTGTATTCATGATTTATGGGCTGGGTTTCGCGTTTTTCATGTCCGTATTATTTATTTCTCTCTACGTTCGTGCAATTGGTCGTGTGTTGCCAATACCACAAATACTGATCTAATGACAATTTTCTTTCGAATTCTTTTGAACGATTTACCGTTCTGTTCCAAAACAAAATACACGGGAAATGTTTTCAGTAAAAAAAAAAAATAAATAATCGGGGAGACAGTTTAACCATTCATACATTCTTCCTTTTATTTATGTACTCTTTACAATACGTGTATAGTTAAGAATATATTCCAGAGAAAGTTTTGCAGATATGTGCCAAAGTAATGAAACAGATAGCTGATAGCCGACTCCAGTCGGTTCTCAGTGTCTCAGTGGCATGATCGGTATGGTCTTGGCCTGCCACCTCGGTGGCCGCAAGTTCGATTCTGGTGATAGAAGTTCACTCTCGACGTGGTTCGGAAGTCACGTGAAAGCCGTTGGTCCCGTTTCTGAATAACCGCTGGTTCTATGCAACGTTAAAAAACCAAACAAACAAACAGTCGGTTCTCGGAAATTGGAGAACAAAACTATATTTTCCTGCTTTCGCTGTTTGACTTCTGCTGAGGTTGTGGATGCTGTTCTTGCTAATTGCATTAAGATAATAAAACACCGGGTAGCTTCACTGGAATTTAAGTAACATCTTACATTTTCATTCTGAGATTCGGCAGGGCAATTGTTTATTGGTCTGTGTTCTTGAGGCGACAACCGTTGCCGAGTTTTCCGAAGTAAAGTGACTTCTATCTTATTGAAGGAGGAGGTTAATTAATTTTCTTTTTTGTTGCTGGCGAAGTTCCATTCTTTTTCTTTTTATATTTAATGTTCTTGGATTATTTCCGTTAATTTGCACTTCTACTGTCAATGTGAAATTCTGTCATTAATTGTATTTTTCATATTTATGGCAATATCCTTTTCGGTAATTTCGAAGATACATCTTTGATAATTTGGTGGGACTCTGGTGGGGATGTGGTGAAAATTCCGAAAAGTTGTCTTAACATTTTTTTTTCTCAAGACAGTTTCAAACGTCAACTTGCATGATAATGTTTTTTTTTTTCTGTTCTTGTAACCTGACTCACTCCTCCTCAGTTTGAGGTCCGGTGCAAACCAGGTTACCATTAAAAATTCGATATGATTTCTCATCAGTCACAATGCAGTTTGCTACCAGTTCATTCATCCTAAATACCGATTGCGGTCACCACCCATTCTTTTACCTCACATAGATTGACTCCAGACAAGGAATGAAATATTACCAAGGCAAATTTTGGGCTGTAAATAAACAGTGTACAAGATAAATTCCAGTTGTAGAGGTGGGGGGGGGGGGGGGTGGGGGGGGGGGCGGGCAAACAACAACAAAATCTATTATCTCTGCTCCGGTTTTTAAAACATGGACCATCAGTGGAGCCTGACGGGCTGATTGTAAATTGATTCTCTTACCCTCAGATTCCATAACCTTTGTCAGTTTCCTTTGCGGTAGTCATATTTCAGTTTCCTTCTGTTGGTTATTTTTCTGTATACTCCAGGCCTTTGACCATCATAATTTTTTTCATTTTCTTCAACCTTCATCGTATCCCGCAATCACATGATTCCACCTCCTCTCTCTCTCTCTCTCTCTCTCTCTCTCTCTCTCTCTCTCTCTCTCTCTCTCTCTCTCTCTCTCTCGATCGATCGATCGATCGAACTACGCCACTTCCAATTTTCATTTCACATCATCCAAATTCCTATAATATCGTTTAAGAACATTTTAGGGCAATTCTCTGTCCCCCAGTAAATTGCATTGCTTTTACCAAGGCATGTTTGTTTTCCCATAGCTAATATATGTATTTATATTCACGAAAAGAGTACATGACGTGGACTTAACTTGCAATAAATAGGGAAACTCTGATATGTACCTTGCTTCAGAGAGCTGGAAACTAAAGTAAATCCGTGCCGACAAGAAAATGGTTAATCCCTCGGGGGCTAATAAAAAGCGTTGATCGAAAAAGAATAAAGGTTTTACGTCGATATTCTAAGAATGATGACCCAGTAGCAAATTGTAAGACTCTGGCAAGAGAAAGAAAGAGGAAGGGGCGGAGCAAGATATGTCAAAGCAAAGATAAACGTATCTGACGAAGGATTAGAAGATCCTTGCATACAAATTCTTCTTCTTATTGTTGTTTTTGGAAGGGCAGGCAGGAGCTTGGGGAGCAGCTTAAAAATGCATACACATCAGATTCCTTTATTCAGGGAGGTCGCCTCTACAGCTCACTGTCTCCAAGCAAGGGCACACGATATGTAATTCACTAACACATCAATTCATACCTGTAAGATATATAATGCCAAAATGTTTGATTCTTGACTTGAATATTATAGTTTTAATTTTGAAAATGTCGTGCATTATTGTTCGGGTGAGTTGTGTTACGTTTTCCACTCCGAATTCTTTTTTTTCTTCCTGTGCTACTAAAAAATTATGGTGTAAGATGTTTTGCTAATAGTAATGTCGTTGATTATCTTTCCATTCAGCATTCAGAATCATTCCTTGAACTAGTTTTACAAAGAGTATAGGTAAATGAAAATGATATCTGCATAGGTTTCTTTGATTCATTTGTTTTGTTAACGAATAGAAAATAGTTCAGAAAACATAATTATAAGATTTAAAGTTTGTGGATTTCTCGATATGAAGATACTCTGTTTTTAGTTCACAGTATTTCTTTGCACTGAATTTGCTTTGGTGATACTCTGCTAAAATATTGCGAAATATCTAATTAAAATGTGTCCTAGATTAAAAAAAATAAATAATAGTTTCATTAGTGATTTTATTTCAGATGTTTCTTGGAGTCTTTTTCTTATGTTAGTAGTTGTGTGGGAAGCATGTGAATACCAGAGTTGCAAAAATAATAAGCTATTGCAGATTGTCTTATTCGTCTTGTCTGTTACCTGTGACAGACATTTCGTCTGTTAGAATTGTCATTTCCGGTATGTTTTGTTAACATTTAAGAAGCATAGGATTTTTCAGTCTCTCTCTCTCTCTCTCTCTCTCTCTCTCTCTCTCTCTCTCTCTCTTTGTCTCTCAGGTATAATTTCTGAGGTATAATTTTGTACTTGTGATCTATTGCCATTGCGATTTCAACCATTATTTTGAACCTTATTTTGAGGTGTTATTTTACTTGACAGTACTTTCACATGCAGTGCAAAGGGCTATGTTATCCCTCTGACTCCTCTGTTTTTAAGGAAGTTTTATTTTCTTATTCAAGAAGAGGCTTCATTTTAGTACTGACTGCTGTCTCCCTCCATTACAGATGCATAAAGATACATTTTAGTAGTATCATATTGGGTAGTTATTTTGCCACCGGACATTTTCCTGTATTTAAACGAAATTAAATGCATCTGTTTACTTCCATATCAGGGGTAAATTTAATTATTCACGTGTCGTGAATATATAAATTTTGATGTCATTTAACCATACTGAAATAAACTGCCCTGACTAATTTTTTGTGTCAATTGCGTAGGCACATTTTTTATTTCACTGACTAATTTCCACCAACTGACATTTTTGAATAATGAATTATTTCATAGATATTTCAGTCGCTGGCCGTGTACTGTTTATGAAACGTTTCTTTATTAATTCCAGTCAAATAAAATCGTCCAAGTTATCGTCATTGCGGTGTTTGTTGTGGAAATATTGTTAAGTTGATTACTTCGTTAGACACGCAAGTTTTCAAAGTTTTTTTTTATTTTATTTTTTATTTTTTTATTTCGTGAATTTCATAATTGTGGTAATACCATTTATACCGCTTAAAGGATTTTTTTTTTTTTTTGAGATATAGACTTTAAATAGACAGTTTAAGTGTCAGGCTAGCCACTATAGCCTTACTCCTATTTGTCAGTGTATTTCATTATTTTACTAGATCTAGATATTTTTATGATAATTTACAGTACCGAGTTTGTCTCTTTTCATAACTGGTGTTCAAAGGTTTCTGTTTTCTTATACCATTCCTCGCGCTCTTACTCAGTTTATTCATTTTATTCCCAACCTCAACTCACCCCCCACACACAACGTTTCTCTCTCTCTCTTTTCTCTCTCTCTCTCTCTCTCTCTCTCTCTCTCTTTCTTTCCATTTTCAAAGTCCTCACCAAATTTTGGTTTACCATCTAGCTTAATTACGTGGGGCGCTGTTATTGGGATGTTAGTATTTCTTCTAATTTGATTATAGCGTGAATAAATTGTTGCAGCTAATTTTTTTTATTTTTTTTTTTTAATATGGTCGTATAATTCTTGCTATTCTTTGGTGATGAATGTGAAGCTTTAACTTTTCTTGGTGTAACTTACGACTTACACATACAGGACTATTTACAACAGCGCCTAAGTGGCGTGATCGGTATGGTCTTGGCCTGACACCTCGGTGGCCGCGAGTTCGATACTCGGGCATTCCACTGAGGTGTGAGAGATGTGTATTTCTGGTGCTAGAATTTCACCCTCGACGTGGTTCGGAAGTGACGTAAAGCCGTTGGTCACGTTGCTGAATAATCACTAGTCCATGCAACGTAAAATCACCATAGAAACTAACAAAACAGAACATTATCTACGAGTATCTTTATCTCATATTTCGTAAATAGTGCTCGGTCAAGTGCAGACCCACGAATGGTCTTATATATATGCATACGAAGTTTTGTTTGTGCCGTTTTTTGACAATTTTATCTCCTTCAGTTGCAAATTGTTCGTTTAGAAAACGCTCTTTGTAACCAAATTCTCGAGCATTAAAACTTTTTCTGATTTTTAATCGTCGTCACCTCAGTAAGAAAAGGTATACGTTGAAGAGCAGGTGAAGACCTCATGGGAGAAGAGAAGAAGCGCCTCACTGGCGTGGTTGGTATGGTATTGGCGTGCCACCTCGGTGGCCGTGAGTTCGATGCTCATGAGTTCCATTGAGAAGTTAGAGATGTGTATTTCTGGTGATACAAGTTCACACTCGACGTAGTTCGGAAGTCACGAAAAGCCGTTGGTCCCGTTGCTGAATAACCACTGGTTCCATGCAACGTAAAAACGCCATACGAACAAACAAACAAAATCATGGGAGAAGAAGAAGAATGCAGAAGGTAAATGAGATAGAAGGTAATGTAAGATAAAAGACTGCGAGGCTGTAAATGGCCTCGAAATGGATGTGTCCTGTTGTCGATATATTTGATTCATGAAATCGTTCAGTTGCACGCGTTTGAGAGCAACAGTAATAAATAACATTTAATCCTCTAAGTCTTTGTATGCTTCGGCCAGTGAAGTGTTCTATGCGATGTTGTTCCTATCGACCGAATGTGAAGCTGTGGTATACATACTGTATGAAAGATAATAAGTTCACAGCTATTTCTCGGCCCTCTTTTTTTTCATCGGATTCTTACTCATAATATGCACGTACACAATGACATGGTGAATCTAACACTCAATATCCAACCACCAGTGTTTGTTTGCATATAAGAAAAAAAAAATAAAGGCATGTAATTACTATATGACAGTATTTTGTTTTGCTTTCATCGGATTGTTACCGAGCATAATTACTTCATTTATTCTTCACTGGCTCTTTGAATCATTTCCTTCTCAACTCAACTTATTCTTAACAAAGGGGTTTCGTGGGTTTCTTGCGAATGCCATTGTATAGTAGGATCATGGTTATTTAAGTTAGAAAAAAAAAAAAAAAAAAAAACAGAAAACGTTGTTTCATGTGTACAGATGTCTGTGCTGAAGGGACAATGGTTATATAGCAATCTTATTATGGGTGAAGACCATTTAATCCCTGGTTGTATTTTCTTGGAAAGAATAGGGTTATTCACTTTTCTCTTTCATTGTGACAGAATGTTAGCCCTCACGTTTGATATTTATCTGTGATTTTGAATGTTTTCAGTATTCAATCTGTTTGGGGAGTTTTTCTGCATTTTTTCTGTTCCCCTAGGGCTGCATTGTCCGTCATTGCCATGGTGTGATTATCTTGTTCCCGTGGAGAGAGACTCCCATGCCCTTCTGAAATGGACACAGTTAATTGAATTTACAGTTAGTTGTAATAAAAGAGCCTATGTTCTTTGACGCGCATTTGTCTGCTATTTTCCCCCCATATAAACTACAACTACGCAATTTTATCGATATTTGGCTCACATTCTTGCAAGTAAAGCACTAGGGTTTTTTATCCTCTTGTTAGTTAGGTTTGTGTATTTTCTTTAGCAGTAGCAGTATTAGTATTAACAGCAAGGACTTGTGTCTGTTTCCTAAACAACTCCATTCAGCATAGTTTCTTCTCATTCCTTTGACGTTCAAGCGTCGCTTTCTTAAGGCTTTCCTTCTTTAGTTGGCCACGTGTGCTTGTTTACAAGAGAGAGAGAGAGAGAGAGAGAGAGAGAGAGAGAGAGAGAGAGTATTTACTATCTTTTTATCCTCTTATTGCTGAAATGAATGAGTCGATACATTTCACATAATTTTGATAAAGAACGCGAATTGCTCCTATTTCACTGAAAGTTGTGAATTTATCCGTCGTTTTGTTGTTTAACTTGTCATATGGAGTCGCGTCCTATAGCTAGTTTTGTTAGACACCACACACACACATATATATATATATATATATATATATATATATATATATATATATATTATATAGATATATATATATATATATAATATATATATATATATATATATATATGTATATATACACACACACTCTATATGTATATATATATATATATATATATATATATATATATATCTATATATATATATATATATATATATATATGTGTGTGTGTGTGTATGTGTGTGTGTGCGTGTGTGGGTGTGTGTGTTTGTGTGTGCATGTGTTTATATACGTATATATATTGTGTGTATGTAAATGCACAAATACACAATAAATATATTATATATATATATATTATAATATATATATATATATATTCTATATATATATATATATATATATATATATATATATATATATATATATATATATATATATATATTTGTATGCTGTATTGTATATTCCATTTTGTATTTTGTCATATAACCCTCCGAAGGTTTTTTTTTTTCAACAACTTCGTCCCCCTTGATGGATGATGGAACAATTTATTTTTTTTTATTAGCTCGTAACAAAATCTCAGTTTCACTATAATTTTTCTCATGATGGTCGTTATGAAATTTTAAGTCTACTAATCAGAGAGTTTTATTATTTTTCTCCTCTCTCTGACTGAAGTTCATACTTCCTCTTCATATTCCGCCTCCTTTTATATTGCCATTAGAATTGTAGTTCCCTAGCACTTTAAGTATTACAATATTTACGTATCTTTACGCTCTACACTTTCATTCATTCCCATTCTTCGCCACCTCCGAGCTTCATTGGCTGCCTTAATTTTATGGGTGTTTTATTCCTAAAATATTGTGGATTTCCTATAGTGGTAGGTAAATATATGTTGTTCATTCGAACTTATTTTTCCTTAAGTTTAAAGTTCCTCTGCGCATGGAATTTTAACAGTAAAACTGGATTCGGAATGAGTTGTAAAATGTGGCCACTCTTGAGGTCTTCGCAAAAATATAAAGCTTTTCTTTGTTCCTCTTTTTGTTTTTTTTATTTTGTCGTATCGTTGGAAACGCAGAACTGTCCAGGATTGCCTCTTTGGTCTTTTATTCATTTACTTTAAAATACTTTTCGTTTAGTGTGAATAAACTGAGCTTATTCTCAGTCTTGGGTCTTCCGTTGAACCATTATGTTGCAATTCTAAGAAGGTTATTGTTACATGAAAAAATTTTGGATTTTATTCAATATTTAGATGGCCTCTCCCCGTTTAGTGGAGAACACCTGTTTGTTTATAGGTTTTTATGCTTATTTGTATACATATTTTGCTTGCTACAAGGATGTGAATACATGTGGGAATCTTTGTGTACATGTTCAGATATATGCAGTTTTAAGTTCATTTATATAATATTCATATGTATGGCAACAATCACAGAAGATTCAAATTGGCAGTAACAAATCTAGTACTAGAAGTTACTACTATTATTCATTTCATGGAAGGCGAGTCATCGTTTTTTTTTCAAGTTATGAAAGATAAGTCTTATTGGCCATTGTCGTGCACCATCCTACAGAAAAGAAGTCCTTGAATGAATTAAATGCCTGCGTCCAGGACAGCCTTAACAAGTTTCGTAGATGGTAGTGAAGTCGCCTTTTGTGTTTATTTTTTCTACAGTTAACTTAGAATTCCAAAGCTTTTCTTTACAGCACTTGCCTACATGAGGAAGGTTACATTTACATGTGTATAATGTAGCATTTTTCTTTATATGAAGTTTGTTAACTATCATTCACTACGTTACTATAAGTGAATAGGTCATATAGATTTGTATTTAGAAATGATGAGGATAATCTCAAAATCAATGTTAGGTTATATATTAACCTCATTTTCGTTGCATCAGACTCATATAATACATATTTGGATGGGATTTTCCTCTCTTATTGGCTAATGATGAAAAGCGCAGAAGCACTTAGTAGGGATTTTGATGTTGAAGGTTATCTGTCTAAGCCCTTCCTTCCTGATGATATTTCTGACCAAGATTGTGCTTCTCTCAAGTGGCTCGCAAAAAATTCTGAACAATATAAGCTGATGCGGCAAAGAAGATACCAATGGGATTTCTCTATTTTTTTTTATGTTGGAAATATTTCTCCCAAAACATCGCTATATTGATCTTTGTTTTGCTCAACGTTTCATGATGAGCTGAAAAGATGCATTGCAGTGTGTGTTTAAAAGGGTTGAGTGATAACAACTCAGTCTCCACTCAGTCCAGTATTTCTCTCTCTTAAGGTTGCAGTAAATTTTTAACCAAATATAAAACTACTTTAATTTTGACACTTGCTTCCCGACTGCCAGTTTGCGCTCAGGAAACGATTGAATATATATATCCAGACACATCTCAGCCTCCCAACGTTGACCATTACTGGACAACCCACCTCCCTCTTGGAACTTCCAGATGAGGAGAAGAGTTTTTACAATCTTTTTATATATATTCTAACCTTAATTTGTTGTATTCAAAAATGGACTTTGTCCCTAAGGTTTGCAGGAAGTTGGATTAAGTGGAACTGGACAACTTGAGACCCAAGGATTATGCAAGCTTCTCACATCTGAAGTATTTGTCTGGCAGTCACCCAGAGACCAAGTAAACAATGCACCTGCCTTGGCTGCTGGTAGCAAGTATCATGAAGACGTTGGACAGCTTAATAGTGGGAGGGGAAGGATCCTTTGCCGTCAGCAGGTCCCAGAAATTACCTAGTAGAGGTCGGCACTCTTCCTAGAAATGTGAATTTGTCAGTCTCGCCTTTCTCATGTTGCCGAGCATATGGGAGCAACATGAGCCCTAGTAGGCCGTGTACCTGAACCGTTGGTACCATACCTGGTCTCTTGCTAGCAGTGCCATGGGTATTGCTGTTCCCATTTCTGATGGAACAGGTGCAGCTGCTACATGGGGTTCTTTGGACATACAGTGTACTGGTACCAGTCCCAATGGCCCATCTACCTGGGCCAATGCTACCGGCTTCCCTCCGCTACTGGTCCCACACTGGTACCATCTCCATATTGGTACCAGCTCTGCACTGATACCATCTCCATACTGGTACCAGCCCCGCTCTGGTACTAGCCATGCATTGGTACCTGCCCTGTTCCTGTACCCGCTCTGGTAACCTGTCTATTGGGGAAAGCAAGGGTCCCTGGTCTGCAGACCCGGTCCCAGCTACTAGAGCAAACAGTGAGGAAATGTGAGCAGATATTTTGCAGGTGCTTCCTCGCCCCCTTTCCAATTTTCAAAAGAATGGACCAGGGGCCCTTGGATGGTGGCCCGGCAACTGGCTCAGTCGCTCAGGCAAGGCAAGGCAGTCTTCTTCATTTGTAGGCGCATTGGCTTCTAAGTAAACAAGGGACCACTCTCCCCAACCTGGGCAGAGATCGTCTTTGCAGTTTGAGGACGGAAGGGTGAGGGAGTTACAGAGACCTGTTGTGGAGATCATTAGAATGATAAGTCTTTTTAATGATCCTGAGGAAAAGACATCTTTTCTTGCTCCTGTTTTCTCAGAGAGATCATTGCCCTGTTTTAGATTGACCCATAACCGACTTATGTGTGTCCTGGTCCATCTATTGAATGTCTCCATGCAGGGGGAGTCTCCCTACCACAAGTGGAGACAACTACACCAAAATTGACTGCCAGAGCAGTATTCCAGTCAATGTTTGTAGATCAATCATTGGGTCTATGATTAACCAAGATCATGTTTTCCTTGGGCCTTACATACACCAAGGAGAATGCAGCTCTCAAGAGGCTGTTACTTAGACAGCAGCAACCTGTGTGGGGCGAGACGCGGTGCTCCTTCAAACTTCTAGGTCTGTTACTTCTGAGTTAGTTTGGATGTTTGGGGATGGACTGGTTCTGGGATCATTCCCCTCTCCCACCTCTTTGCTAGGGGAGTGGGTGGCCACGGTGGACAGTCTTGGGGGTGTTCACCAGACAGTGGCTAAAGCTGACTGTACATTTACGCAACTGGCGTTGGGTTTGTCCTGCTATGACAAACATGCTCCAGTCCGCTTGGGTATTGCCTATACACACAGATGACTTGCTCTACTCATATTTGGAGGAAATATTGCAACCAAGTCTGAGTACTCATACTGGTATCTTACAAGTTGAAACTTTTTGCAGCGAGTCCTTCCCCACACATTCAGCAAACTAGCGCGATTGGAAACTTTATTGGGAGTCAATAGTGAACTCAGATATCCCTTCACAGGGTAACATAAGCAAACAGTAAGAGAATGATGGATCTCCTGTCGCTGTTATTTGCTAGTCTTAAATGCGAAATGGGGTTAGTGTTCGTCTAATTAGAGAACCAACACGGATCTGCAAGTTTTGTTGGCTGAGGTGCCATTAGGACTCAGCCCCATAAATCTGTGGCTTTGTGATGATGTGATTTTGTACTGTGCTCTTGGCATGCAGGGTCTCTCTCTCTCTCTCTCTCTCTCTCTCTCTCTCTCTCTCTCTCTCTCTCTCTATCTATCTATCTCTCTCTCTCTCTCTCTCTCTCGCTCAGGTAATTTATTTTTAAGGCACAACCACTTGAATAATGATTTCAAAAAGGGAAGTACAGCGAATTTTTAAGTTTTTTTTTTTTTGAAACGTTAATAAAGGATGTGGTTAAACACTGGTCGCTGGAATATTATATAATATGATAATAATATAATATGGATTTCTATAACATCGAGTCATACTTATTTTTTCAGTGATCTTATTTCTAATATATGATCACTGGATCAATGCCAGGATTTTGGGTATTAGTATTAGCGTTGGAATTTATTTCGTGAATTTTATGTTCAATTATGTTTTATTTTTAGCATTTTATATCTAACTATACTGTATGCAGCAGTTCGACCGGAAAATGAGTGTTGTAATTGGTATGGGAAATGTTTCTCGTTATAATTGTGAAGGTCTTCGGGACGAGTTGAGGCCCGTGAAAACTAAGTTCATTTGCCCATTGTAGATTACAATAATTGAGAGAGAGAGAGAGAGAGAGAGAGAGATAAGTGGCTGGGGGAAGGGGATTGGGAGAGCTCCGTACCGCGCACCGTGGACATGCTCTTTCAGTTATCTGTTAGGCTTAACGATCCTTTAGAGTCACTGGGTTTAAAGGATCAAGTGGTCCTGATCCATTAAACCCCATCGAGCAGCTCTGTCTTTATGACTGTGTGTGGAGTCGTGTTGTTGTTGTTCACACAATTATTAGTCTTCATATTTTTGCTGGATAAAGTCGACTACTTCCAGGATAAAACTGATGAATTGCATTCGTTCGTCTGCATGTGAAATGTTACTGTTACCTACTCCCCTTCACACATGAGAATCACCATCTACAGTCTACCGAATTCGTATAGATGAATTAGGGGTAATTAGTTATGCATACAAACCACAGGAATTTATAGCCTACACATTAATCCACATGGATGTTACAATAGACACTACACGCAACGTACAATTAAATTTTAATTTTAATTTTGTTGCAAATCTTGGGATTAACATAGAGGAATATCATAATGGAAGTAGTATTTGTATAACTTTTTGTATCATTTAAAAGTGGTGTGTTTAACTATTCGTTTCGATCATAGGTCCATTATTAGTTATTGATGACATACGAGTAAATTGAATTTTCCCCTTCGAACGGTTTGCACTTTTTGTTATTACGTAAGGCATTCAATGGCATAAACTTGGTGGGTGAACTCATGGCTTTGAAGCATAGTCTGTGATCATTTTTATGCTTGAAGGCATGTCATAATAAACGTGTAGATTAGTCCTCCTTTTCGTGATCTAGAGATGATGTTCGAGTTTTAACGGGATGATGATGATGGAGTTCTTACCAAATTCTAACTATAGTGGTAGATAATCACTTTCTGGAAACGATTAAATTCTCAAGACTTTTGCTGGTAAAGGATTCAACAGCTTTTATTATTCAGAATGCGGAAAATGTGTCAGGAAGGAAGCAGAATAGTCTTCTGTGTATTTTTTTTTATCCTGTCTAAGGGCTATAGATAGCCTTTGAAATTTAAATTGGTAGCGTTGCCAAAGGATGGAAGTGAACATTAATTCCCAAAGGAATAACATAGTCTTTTTGAGAAAACCTAGCCAAAGTTTGGGTTGGATTGTAAGAACAATTCGTGATAGAATTTCTTTTTATAACTGGGAATGGCCGTTTTTTTAATTAAAATCCAACTCAAACTTTGGGTAGGTTTTCTCAAAAAAAGACTATGTTATTCCTTATATATATATATATATTATATATATATATATATATATATATATATATATATATATATATATATATATATATATATATATATACATATATATATATATATATATATATATATATATATATATATATATATATATATATATATATATTTGTTTATTTGTTTATATATATATATATATATATATATATATATATATATATATATATATATATATATATATATATATATAAATAAAGGTTTTTACTGATTTTACAAATAACACCATAGTCAAAAGAAGGCTTAATATACAAACTGACACTACCAAATTAGCCATAAGGGCGATTTTCACTCTACAGAGAGGAGGAGGGGAGTCATAGGCTAGCCACACCTTGAAGGATACCCGCTAAAAACAACCTAAATCTTAGTCTGGGAATGTACCATTTGGACCCATATATTTGTAAGATGTTTATGAAGGACCTCAAAATAAATGAACAACTAATAAATTAGTCCCCACATGTATATAGTTATAATTCTCTCTCTCTCTCTCTCTCTCTCTCTCTCTCTCTCTCTATCTCTCTCTCTCTCTCTCTAGTTCGATATTTTCTCTTGCTCGATATATATATATATATATATATATATATATATATATATATATATATATATATATATATATATATATTTTTCTTTCGTCTTTTCATTAATAATAATTTTTGTTGGCAAAATTTGTGTAAAAATTCATGATATTAAATTGTATATGCTCCCCATGTTGTTTTCAAAATGTACTGTTTTTCTGGAAGAATCACTGTTTACGCGGTATCCTTCAAGGTGTGGCTAGCCTATGACTCCTCCTCCTCTCTGTAGAGTGAAAATCGCCCTTATGGCTAATTTGGTAGTGTCAGTTTGTATATTAAGCCTTCTTTTGACTATGGTGTTCTTTGTAAAATCAGTATGCCTCTGTAAAGGGTCCGAATAGGACCGAAAGTACTCGGCCAACTCGTTTTTCATTTTTTTACCTTCGTGGCAAAAAAACCTTTATTTATACATAGCATCACGTTTTATATACTTCGTGATCAAGTTATCATATATAGTATATATATATATTATATATATATATATATATATATATATATATACATATATATATATATATATATATATATATATATATATATATATATATATATATATATATATATATATATATATATTCGGCTCAATCGATGTCAATAATAGTCGAGATTACCGTTTTTCGCAATGTCGATCTATTTGGAGCTTTTGGTGATGAGTGAAAAACGGGTCTAAATCGTGAGTCAACCAGGTGAGATGATGGAAAAGCTATAACGTAGAGCTGTGTTTTATCCCAGAGTAGTGGGTACTCTTTAGCAGTGCCATTATGTTTTTCATATATTATGCTTCCAATCTTTGAATTTTGGATGCAATATTTCATCACTTTGTAATTCAGTGAGGGTCTCCTGTTATGAAATGTCTACATCGGCAGCATTGACTTCAAAAGGAATTGTCATCCAGGCTGGTATATCAACCATGAGTAGGTTACCATACCGATCTTGCATATTTTCATACAAATTTTCCAAATATTCACCATAAAATGAAAGATCATCGTACAAATCGCTGCTAATCCAGGTCAAACAAGGAAACTGTGCAAATGCACGACATTTGATATTAATTTGTACTGCTGGAGTTTCCCAGAAAAGCAATAATAGCACCCTGACTATATATGAGATCAGAATTTTTTCAGTTGAACTGTATTAAGTAAATTGATTTCTTCAAATATATCTGATAAGTAAAATGCATCACATTTAGTTGCATGCACTTGCTCTCCCGTAGAATGCCAAAGTGCAACAATGAAGACAATTCCCCTTTGATAACCAACTCACCTCAGTAAGCATTACAAGGTGTTCAAACTCATCTTCATTTTCTCTGCAGAATTCACGAGAGAACCACTTTTATCACAACACTAAGGCCATCATAAGCGCCTCAGTGGCTTGGTCGGTTGATGTTGCCGTGCCACCTCAGTGACCGCGAGTTCGATTCTCGGGCATTCCACTGAGGTGTGAGAGATGGGTATTTCTGGTGATAGATGCTCACTCTCGACGTGGTTCGGAAGTAACGCAAAGCCGTTGGTCCCGTTGCTGAATAATCACTGGTTTCATGCAACGTGAAAACACCATACAAGCAAAAACACAAACAAACAAAGGGCATCATGCAGACGTCCGCGAGTTGCTTTGCAAAATACTTCGGGGATAGCCTTTCTCAAGAGTGTGATAGAACCTTTGTATTTGCCAGTCATGGATGGTGCACCATCAGAAGCACATGCAGTTGTATTTTTGAGTGGAATGTTGCTTTCCTTGAAATAAGTAACAAGTTCATTAGAAATTGTTTCACCTTTTGTGTTTGTCCTAAGACTTCTGGCAAAGAGCACATCCTCTCTGGGTCCTTGATCATCTATAAATCTCACATGTTTTCTCTTCACCCATAGGTTTATGAATCCCAAGGAATATAGTGGGACAATTAGGGCAAGAGCGAATGCACCTTTATGGTTCTGAGCCCCTTCAACCCTCAAGGTAAAATAGATGGATTATAGTATCTCTTTGACCTTTGCCAGTGAGAGAGAGAGAGATCCTGAAAACAAGCATCTAAGAAAAGATGGGCGATTTTCACCTCCATTTGTACTTGCCACTGCCCGATGGATAAATAACCAGGTCAAAAGGAAATCTAAATGAAATAAAGCGAATGTGTGAAGCAGACACGTCAAAAAGACATAAAAAATCATAATTATTAAAAAAGATAATTCAACCAGATCTGAGGCTTTATTGTTGGGAAAGCATTGGTGGTATCTTTAAATTTACGACACGGTAAAATTTCTAGTTTTTTTCTTCTACTGAGTGCCATAAAAATTCAAAGTTACACGAATATTATTTCTACCTTTAGTATTTTAATATGGCGTAGATTACTGTAGAAATTCCATTCTCATGAATAACTACTGTTCTGAAGTAGACTTCTCTATGGACCACTGAAATATCACCGTAGACCCCCAATTCGTTATTTTTTGTGCGTGGACACCCAGTCTATTGTGGACCCCGGTTGAGAACCACTGCTATAGACGAAGACCAGACTGCCAGGGGACATTAGCGATAGATGCTATGGTGTATATGTTTATGTTGCATTGTTGGGCCATATTATATTTCTATATTCTGCCCTTTGAAGATGAAAATTCCAAAAAATGGTAACGTTTCCATTAAATTTGTCGCTTGTCTTGATTTGATGCCTTGTGACAGCAACCTACGGACAGGAGAGTTAAAACTATGTATATCTTTGGAAGTTGAGAGGTTCTGTGGACCTTTTTTATCAGTGGTGTGTTCAGAGAAACGGAATTTGTCGATGATTGGTAAGTTAAACATCAAGAGTTCTGATAAAACAATGAAGCTTGAAACTCGAAGATACGTCGTTTTGGAAGCCACGGAATAGGAACAGTGTTTGATCTTCACTTTCTGTTGTTATTATAATTCATCATTTTTCTCGGTGAAAACTTCTGCCTTCCGGGGTAGGCAGGCTCTGCTTCTTTAACGATTTCCTTCCCAATTAGAATAAATGAGAAAACTGGGTCGCTGTTTACCATTCGATCATAAATTTTTTGTACAACTGACTTTTTATTCTGTGTGCGT
>NC_087202.1:65817223-65827223 GCF_015104395.2 Macrobrachium nipponense | reverse complement strand
TAAAAAGGATCGTTCGTCCAAATCCAGTATATATTATAGTAATCTGGGGTCTATTGTGGAATGATTTAATAACATAGCTATTTAAGGAAAGTTAACATAAAGCCGGATGAATGATGTCAGTTTCATATTTTAGCATATGAATAAATTCCTTTTTTTAACAAACGTTGGTTAAACATTTTGGGAATTATGATCAAGCAATCTATATTGTAATATTAAATTATCATTATACTTTATTGCGATAGATGCCAAGGAAGAACGCCTTTAATTCCACCTTTATTCCTGGACTTTCACATTCTTTGCGAGTGTCAGTTGCCATTCAATTGTGATGTTTTTATCTGTTTATTCCATGGTGGATTTCTGTCTTAGTATGCGAGTTTCAATTTTAACTGTAAATATGCAAACACACACATATACATATACACAGTGTGTGTTTGTGTGTGCGTCTGCATATTAGTGGATAGTAATCTTCGTTGCTTCAACTTTTGCACCTGAAAACAATTCAGCATTTTTTTTATAATTAGAACTGAAGAATTTAATTTATAAACGGAGGAGAATTTATCTATTGTTTCATAAGCCTTCATCTGGTTATGCTTTTCTGTTAGAGAAGTTGATGGTTATTTATCCATTTTGTAATTTCTTCTTCCTTTATAACTTTTACACGATTTGCTCTTAGGTGGATAATTACTGTATTTTCACAACGTTTGATTGGTTAAGGTCATCTAAGGAATATCAGGCCAATAAAATTTCTGCAACTAGGAACTATGGAAGAATGAGATGATTGGGTCTCAACAAAGATCACTGAAAATAATTTTCCTCCAAACTGTCCTAAGTAACACATATCCAGAATGAGCAAACGAAACAAAAGTTTTAATTCTCCGCTCGTCGTGAATCCTGTAAACCTGAGTTAAGACGGTACGTATATCGTTTCTTTCGATATGGTCTCAAGCGCCTCCCCTACTTTTTTTTTTTTTATTGAAAATAAGGACGACGGTCTCAGGGCATTTGCGTCACAGAGTTCTTAATGATGTTGCACTTATTAATAATGTTTAACATAAGGACCTATTACTTAATAAAGGCACATCTGAACCTGCCTGTCCTTCTCACATGGCACTAATATGATTGGTAGGAGTAAGCAATCCTTCATGTTTATATTGCCGATATTACTTCTTAGTTCGGTCAAAGACGACCACATGAAATTTTCATAAAAACTGACCATTATTCTCAGTTCGCCGATGGTTTTTCCAAGTAATTATCATCATTCCTTCTACAACCTCTTCCAAGCGCCTCAGTGGCGTGCTACCTCCGTGGCCGCGTGTTCGATTCTCGGCCATTCCATTGAGGTGTAGAGATGTGTATTTCTGGTGATAGAAGTTCACTCTCGACGTGGTTCGGAAGTCATGTAAAGCCGTTGGTCCCGTTGCTGAATGACCACTGGTTCCATGCAACGTAGAAACGCCATACAAAAAAAACATAATCTAGAACCTCTTCTTTACCCTGGCCCCAAGTTGTTGCGGGGTCGAATACTTCTTTCCATAAGAAATCATTAGAATGACCTGAATGTTGTATATCCTACATTGGACGTTCTTTTATGAGGTAAAAGAATCTCTTGCTATTTTATGGACTCTTGGAGAGAGATACAGAGGGAATCAAAATGATTTCTGAGTTATGCGCTTATAATTTCAAGGGATTATTTTATAAAGATACAATTTTTTTTCCAGGAAGAGGATTCCAGAGCCACTTATCTATGTACCATGTAAAGAGCAAGACGTTCACTTAGGTAAGAGAAATTTCTTTACAGTAATATTGTGTAATTATATTTCCATTGCATAAACTGATACCTTTCGGTTTGTTCCCAAATGATTATTCTTCCTCTAAGCATAGCTAATTGCGCTGTCTCTCCCTCGAACTGAAAAACGCCAGGAAGTGCCCTTTCCGCTTTCCAAACAGAAAACATCATTAGTTTGAAACGAAATGTGTAAACATGTGCCGGTTCCCAAATCCCCGAGGCAATTTAGTGAAAGGACAATTGGTCTGCGTCTGTCAGTTGTTCGAAAGGGGATGCAATTTCAGGTTGATAGCTCTTCACTTCTGCCCTTGTGGGTTGAGTTCCTGTAGCCTAATGCGTTCCTGTATCCTCTTCCGGATTTGATCACCAAAGTCTTCTTTTTATCTTGACACCAAAAAAAGTCTTGGAATCTTATGCTAGTCTGTTTATTTGAAGTAATACAGAATTAGGTGCGAAGAACCGATGACCTTTAGAATATTGATTGCATTTATTATTTTTATGATGGGCTTGGAAGTGACGTGGTAATCAAGTTTCCTGTATTAACATATTAAGATGAATAGAAATTATTCTCTTTGGCATCGCTTTATTGGCGTTGTTTACAGAAGCCAAATTGTTTTCATTGTGCTTGCGACACCAGATTTTCAGGAATGACTTTTTTTTATCCTGTTTCAATCGTAGTTGGAAACCATGTTACAGATATTTTATTATGTAATAAAATTATTATTCGATTCCATGTTTTCCCCTGAGTGCTTTTACTTACATTCAGCCTATATTTTGTTGTCATTATTTCAAAACTCGCTGCTGTCAGCGGAGGTTAGGAAGGGTTTCTTAGTATCACGTTTGTATTGATTTTTTATTTTTTATTTAAATGTTAAGCCATTGAAAGTACACTATTCCATACTTTATCTGGAAGTATATACCATCACAGATACTATTAAGAAAAGCTTGAAGTCACATAATTTTCCTTCATTGATTATCAGTTATGTTTTTATTGCTACATGGACTATTAGGTGATTTAACTGACATTCCTTTGTTTTCAGAACGATTTTATTTTGAGGATAGGACGATAGGTTCAAGTAAAGCCTGATGCTATTCCAAAAGAAAATCTAATGTAACCACTGACATGCCCACTTTTCTGTTTGCTCTATCTACATACATAACGTAACCCCTGGGTTTTTCGTACTTGTTACCTTCTGCTCCTCTGGCGCTGGTCATCTCATTATACGTATAGGTCTGTGTACATAATGGAAAGCAAGCGTACAAATGAATAGCGTTCTTCCTAATGTCTTACAATGTTATTTTCAGGACTTGATACACTCAAGTCTTTCCGCTTAGGCTGTCGATCGAAAAAAGTCATACGAATAAAATTTCAGCAATTTTTTTTATGGAAATCTTTTTTTTTTTATTATACGTGACAATTTTTGATTCAGGTCTTGAAGTGCTGACTTTGCTTTTTGAATAACCTTTAGCGTCCACTTGTCCTGTTGTAGTACCGCTGGTGAACTGGTTTTCTATCCTCTTTTAACTTGTCTGTTGTCGTTGCCTCTTTGTGGTGTTTCTGTGGGTTGCACTTTTGTCATACTTTAACACCAAACAAGAAATGGTGCTACTTGGGCTTGTTACCTACGCGTCACCTACTCCCAGGTGCTAGTACTAAACACCGTATGGTAAATGTAAATTTAGTACTAAACACCGTATGGTAAATGTGAAATAGACTGATATCTTTTATTGATATAATTTGTCCACCACACGATATAGAAATGGGTGTATATAATAATTTTATCCCCGTGTGGCTAGTACTAGACACAGCGTCCTCTAGGGAGCTTATGCCATATTAAGTACTATAATTTCTAGCACCTCGGAGTAGCACCCAAGACACTTTCTGGATATCTTTTTTGATATCCCAGTATGATCGGTATCAAACCGGTTCAACCGATTACTGCACTGCAGAATGTTTCCAGATATCTCGAAGAACATCTCATCTCCAACCCCGCCCCCTCTTCTCTCTTCTCTGATGAGTAATCTGCTAATGAAAGCGACTTTTTCCCTCATAGTAAGCCCCATTCCTTGGTTCGCGCTCGTAAATACTTTATGAATACAGCATGAAACGTTCATCAGAAGGACTTGTTTTCATTTTTTTTTTTTCAGATGGATTGTATTTTATGATGGTTATCAAAGTCTCTTCATTAACAATATATGTAGTTTAACATTTAAAATAAAAGGGTATAGGCGAAGAAGGTAATAGTGATGTCCTCCGACTGCCTAACGGTCGTTTGGGGCCAGTCGAAGCTAGACAAGATGGCCGTCTGATATTCCCAATTTCCTATTTCAGAGAAGCATTATTTGAATAGATCATGATATTTTTTACATGCTCTGTTCTTTTTTTTTTTTTTTTTTTTTCCAAACTCTGAGACATTTCAGAAAGGGTAGGATTCCTTTGAAGCCGTCGAGTTTTCCACCCAGTGGTTCCATGTCATAGGGTAATATCTTCTCGTCAACATGTTGTAGTGAAGTGAAGTAGCATTATAAGTAGAAGCCCCTTTTCCTAGGCCCCGGTGTTCCTGTAATATTTCCACGAAGGTCTTGTTACTGTCCTGGCAATTGCCCGTATTTTGTTGCTGTCATCATATTGGCTTATGTTGTTGAAAGATGATCTGTCTGTATTTGGAATGTCATTTAATGTTCTTTGGAAGTTTCACTAGGTTATGAAGGCATCTGTTTATAAGGAAATGCAATCAAATTGAATTAAAAAGTTTGTAGCAATGTGAACAATACATTATCAGGTTTAAAATTTTTTGCATTCTCCTGTTGCTGTAATAAGGGTAAAGGATTTCACTAAGTCTGATATGAACTCTAGATGCTTTGATGATAGACTGTTCTTAGAAATAGATTTGTAGTGGAACGATAACATATGTAACTACACGTTGTTGAAATTCTTGTTGTTAAACTGGCTTTATTGAATGATGTTTATTATTTGAGCATCTGAAACCTATGGACATGGAGCAAGCCCACGGAGCCATTGACTTGAAATTCAAGCTTCCAAAGAATGTTGGTTTCAACCTTCTACCGCAGACCCCACGCTGCAGTGGTAACTGATCATGATAGAGACAGTGAGTTTTCGTCGGCCCCAGGGAGGCTCGAACTTGCGACATCTCAACGGCATGTCACGACACTACGATACCAGTGAACCAGCTGAATATTAAGAAATTGATAGGTTGATGGTTAACATTATGTTTTACTGACCATGGGGTTTGGTTTGTATTTATTTGGGTATTATAAAAATTTTGTGAAGGTTAATCGAGACGACAGAAACTAAACTTCTTTTATGAAAAGAAACTGTTGTTTTTGTGTTTAGGCATTTGATGATGGGAAAGAAACCCACATAGGCAAAGAAATAGAAGATACGGAACTAACCAGAACGAAACCAGGTAAAAAAAGTCACAGGTAAAAAAGTCAGGAAAAAAGTCACAAGGAAAAAAAGTTTAAAGGAAAAAAAGTCGCATTAATCTTTCCTAGATAGTGAAATCCAAGGGTTTTAACCCGGTATGTATCCACCTTTGCGGCGTGTTTATTAGAAGCCCGTTGGGGATTACGGTAAATACATAAACGCGAGACTGAAAATATCAAAACAATAATGACCCAAAAAGAAATATTGTTAATTTTTCCCTGTAATTTCATTACCGGCCACCATAAATTAATGTGACTTTTTTTTCTTGTAACCTCATTTTCCTAGCCAATATTGTGACTTTATTTCAGTGGCTTTTCCCCTGTGCCTTTATTATCGCCCACCCCAGGAGTAATGCTTCTCGAGAGGTCCATGAGACAAGGGGAAACTAGACACAGATGAAGACCTGGTCTGGATGGGGATTCAGACAGAAGTATACGAGACAGAAGTGAAGGGGGGCTGAACTTAACATAAAAACCTTCATGGTAATTATGGATATTGGGTCTTTCTTCGGGCCATCGATCGAGACAGGGTAATAGCGGTGCCCCATTGAATTCGTTTGATTGTCCATGCAAGTTCATCGAGTTAATACTTTTATGTCTACTCGCTTGTATTTAGTAATATTGGCCTTTTGAGGACTAAGAGACTCTTCGTGTTAATTAACTTTGTTAGAATGAAAGTACCTCACATCATTAAGACGGCAATGAAATGCATTGGGTTAATGGCGTAAAATATTTAAGGAATATACATAACAGTTTTACGGCCTCTTTTTTGGTTGCCTCTGATGAGTAGTAACCAGCTGTCCAAAAACATTATGTTTAGCGGATGACCCAGTTATAAAATTTAAGATAAGGCTGTATTAGCAGAGGTGATGTATCCGAATATTTCTATCTCGGTTACTGATATGGTGCACACGTATGTATATATATATATATATATATATATATATATATATATATATATATATATATATATATATATATATATATATATATATATATATATATATATATATATATATATATATATATATATATAATATAATATAATATACATACGTGTCACCATATCAGTAACCGAGATAGAAATATTCGGATACATCACCTCTGCTAATACAGCCTTATCTTAAATTTTATAAACTGGGTCATCCGCTAAACATAATGTTTTTGGACAGCTGGTTACTACTCGTCAGAGGCAACCAAAAAGAGCCGTAAAACTGTAATATATATATATATATATATACATATATATATATATATATATATATATATATATATATATATATATATATATATATATATATATATTAGTGCATCTTCAGTCTGTAAAATTAAAACATACTCATTAAAAATATTATAAATAACATTGAAAAGTAAATAAAAATATCAAAAAATTGAAAAAACTTAAGAATATTGCAGTCACCTGGGATATAGTTTCAGAACGGGACAGAGAATTAGCAAACCTGAATTCTCTAATATTAGGAACCATGCGTCCATATGCAGGTATTCAAGTTGATAAGAAACATTTTTCTATATTGTGGTACAAGCCACAGTAACTACCTCACCACCCTTGAGTCTTTATACATTAAACGGCTGGTTCCGTCTTTAAACTCCAACGTATCTGCTCCGCTATATCTAGCATAACTCAAGTCTTGGGTAGGTCTGCAGTCTTGGTCATTCGTTATTCCTTCTCCACTCTAACAGGTTGTTAGGCACTGGGTCTCTCTTTTACTTTTGACACATTCTTGTGATGGTTTTTTAAAGTAAAGTTAATTCTTAAGTTTTTTCAATTTTTTGATATATATATATATATATATATATATATATATATATAATATATGTATATATACATATATATATATATATATATATATATATATATATATATAATTATTAATATATATATATATATACACACACATATATATATATATATATATATATATATATATATATATATATATATATATATATATATATATATATATATATATATATATATATATATATATATATATATATATATATATATATGTATATATATATATATATATATATATATATATATATATATATATATATATATATAGTTGTATTTCACATATAAAAATAAAAAGAGTTTTTCTTAGAAAATGCCCAATGGACCTCTTCTTGGAGCGTTTATTAAGGAAGGAAAATAAAGTTTACAATTATGTAACCAAGAAAAGCCTAAAATCTTAATCATATGGATTACGGTTACCAAAAACTAGCACTTTGAGCCACAAACCATTGCAGCTCAAACTGCTAGTTTTTGGTAACGGTATTCCATATGTTCAAGATTTTAGGCCTTTCTTGTCTACATAATTGAAAACTTTACCTCTTTCCTTAATAAACGCTCCAAGAAGAGGTGCATTGGAGGACGAAATTGTTGGGCATTTTCTAAGGAAAACGATTGAATTAACACATCTTCGTGCCTAAGAATATATATATATATATATATATATATATATATATATATATATATATATATATACATATATATATATATATATATATATATATATATATAATTATATTCATTCCTGTGTCAGAACTACTCTTTTACACCTATAGCTAAACACTCTCGACCGTAATAGTTCTTTGGAAAAATTTCCCATTACATGTAAGTGGTGAGAGTAGTTTTAAGCATTGGTAGTCTTGAATGTCACTGGCATTCAGGTCTGGAATTCAGGAATGAAAGAAGCCTTTATAGTATCTCTCACGTGCACTTCCTCAATTGGTATGGTGGCATACGTAACGCTCTGGAAGTTTCAATTTTTTATTTCCTGTAAATATAGAGGAATAGAATTATTGGTACGTTTGTATGATTGTTCAAATGACCAAATGTTCATTATTATAGATCTTCACTTTCTGTGGAATCATTTGCTGTTATTTCTTATCATAAAACGAGTAGCTTTCATTCTCAAATATTACAGATTTTTGCAAACAGGCCGAAATACCTGATATTCATATTGCTCATTTTTTTGGAGGTAAGACGGTTACTTGATATAATATTCATCTAACCTATAATATTGCAGTAATTTTCACAACAAGCAATGGAGGGGTTTTCTCTTCGAAAGGCAGAATTGTTAGCAGCATTGAGGAGAGACATGATCATCGTATGTTGTAACGGCATCGGTAATCATTTATTGTGGCGCATAGTAGATTGGGCAATTATCCCAAACCTTGTTAGATACATTTATTAGGATATGATTGTTATTTTTGGTGCTTTTGTTGTTACTGGTTGACGTAAATTTATATTCTTTCGAAGAAACAACAGCCAATACCACTGTCATCTTACAGTTTTTAATCAGGGATACAACCACTGTGCAGTAACTTCCATACTGTCAGCCCCGTCTTGTCCATATACAGGGGCCTCTTCAGCTAGACATCGACCTCCCTAACAAACATTGCTTCATCTGTATCTCTTACCCTCTCTTGCCTTGCCAGCTGTCAAGTCCTTTCGTTTCCAACTCCTCTTTCACGTCATCTAATGATGACAGTCTCTCACCTACCGTCTTTCCTCCTTCATCCGATATCTTGCCAATTGTGCATTCTTTTCACCAACCTATCATATGTATATACGTATATATACGTATAGTCTCGTACATACATATACACTTAAAAAGGAGATAATACTTTTAACTTCCTTACTTATCATTGAATGAGTATATTGATACAAATGCGTCTTCCAGCATCCACATGGGGATTTCTAAGTAATTTTCAGAGTACTTCTCAGAATCTCAATTTTCATCCACGACCACTCAATGCTAGATTTAATTCACATTACTGTTCTAGTAGGATTTATACTCTCTATTCTTCAACTCGCTAACAACCGAATTTTATTAGAACACCAAACCATCGAGACAGTTTGAAACATCTCTATCAGTAGACAATGCAACTGGAAGTATTTCTCTCTGGATAATCCTTTCTTTGATAGAAAGGTCCTCGCTTCATGCTCTGTTAATTTCTGTGGGCCGCATTCAGGACAGAGAGAAGACGTTCATTGCTTAAGCCTGATAAATAGGGAGGAGAACAAGGACAGTGTTTGTGTGTGTGTGTGAGAGAGAGAGAGAGAAAGAGAGAGAGAGAAACAGCATTATAAAGTCGGTGGTCCCGTTGCTGAATAACAACCACTGGTTCCATGCAACGTAAAAACACCATACAAATACACAGCTTTAAATAAAAAAGTAAAGTCGAGCATTAATATCGCCCTCAAAAGGATAAATTTAGTAAGTAATGCCCATTGTAAAGGGCAACGTAGGAGCATCAAATTGAATGCCTATTTTTCCGGGAAGGGTCTCTTCCAGCTTCATATAAACCCAAGAAATTTCAATATCCTGTTTCTTCGAATGAATCTGGAATGTCGGACGATGATCGCCTTTGATGAATGGCCTGGCGGTCATATCAACTTTAAATTGGGAACCATTTTGGTATCTTTAAAGATAGACAGCAAAATAGATGTTTTTTTCATCTTAAGAAGTAATGAATATATTAAAAGAATTGACTTTAAGTAAAGCTAGAATTTAAATGAAGGTAAATTATGTAATTATTAATTATTACCATTCTATAAAGAAAGGAATGAATGTTTTAAGGAAAAGCGGATGACTATTTTTTATCCAGATAAAAAAAAACAAGTTCATTTCTCATTTTTAACTGAGGGGAAATATGTGAAAGGAAAAAGGATGCCATTAATCCTGTTGACGAGGTCATTAAATAGCTCAAAGGAAAAAGAAGACATGACCAATGAAC
>NC_087202.1:65809723-65812223 GCF_015104395.2 Macrobrachium nipponense | reverse complement strand
TTTTTTTATGAGAAAAAGAAAATGGAAATTCAAAGTTTGGAATCAATCAAGCAGTCAAACGTGCCGCAAATGCAACAAAAATATCAAAAACTACTTTGCATCAGATTTGTAAGGAAACTAAAGAAACAGGAGAAGAATTCTGAGAGCTAGTTTTCAGGGAAAAGAAAATGAAAAGATAAAAAACCGTAACAAATGTGGACGATTTCGATCGATGCGTTATACGGCGAACTGTTTTGGCTTTTTATGCAAGGAAAGAAATTCCGACGATAGACAAAGTTTTACAAGTGAAGGAAAATATTGGGTTTGGTGATTGCAAGGATTCATTTCGTAAAGTGCTGCATGAAATTGGTTTCCAATACAAAAAATTGAGTGCTAGAAAATTTCTAATGGGGAGAAGTGACATAACAAGTGCAAGAACCAAATTTTTACGGGAAATGATAAATTTAAATGAAAAGGGAGGACACTCACAACACACACACACACACACACACACATTTATATATACATATATTACGGATGACGTTGATGGATAAGTGTTGGCAGGACCAATCTTCTGAACACGCAACAGGCATAAACCCACTAACGGGAAAGGGCAGCAGACTCATCCTCGTGCATGCTGGCTGGCTCAAAGGAAGGCTTTGTTCCGAATGCAGAGGGTATTCCTAGTCTAAACACGATGATGGAGATGACCATAATCAGATGAGTAAAGAAGTGTTTAAAAACTGGTTCATTACACAACTCCTTCCGAACATCATAACACCAGCTTCCGTAATTATTATGGACAATGCCTCATATCATTCAGTGCAAATAGATAGACTTCCAACAGTGTCAAGTAGAAAGAGCGATGTACGGGATTGGTTGAGTAAAAAAGGCGTCAATCCCTCCTTATTACCTTACCAAATGTGAATGATTTGAAATTGTAAAATCAATTAAAATTTTATGTGCATAATTGATGACATAGTCATTTAGAATTGATACCAAATTTTGCGGTTGCCACCTTATATCATTGCCACTTTAACCCATTTGAGTTGATTTGGGCTAAGGTGAAACATTATGTCACTTCGAAAAATAATTTCAAAATGAAAGACTTAAAAATACTTTTGCAAGAAGCTTTGGCGTCTGTAAGTACAGAGAATTAGAGAAAAGCTGTTAATCATGTAGAAAAAATTGTAAATGAAGACACTGAAAATGATGTATGCATTAATTAATTAATTATTGAATCATTTGTGATTGATATAACTTCATCTGACGAAGAATCACCATAGTTATGATTAAGATTGAACTGTCCACCTATATTGTGAAAAAAACTTGTCTACTCATGAATTATTTGCTTGGCCTTTCAAGTCCTAAATTGCTTATAATAAAATGAAATGAATTGTAAAACAATATAATTGGTGATTTCTGTTCTATTAGGCTTAGTTAATAAAATTTTGTGTATATAATCCTGTCTTTTAATCATAAAAAAAACGTCACGTCTTCCAAAAACACATAAATCGTGAACTGATCTATTGATAAACTCAGATAACTGTCTGACAAATAACGCCCAAATGCACATGATGGAAAAATACTCTATAACCAATCAGAATTAGTTTTTTATAATTTTTTTTTTCATTTTTTATAATAGATCATTTTGTTCTTTGCTATGGCCACGGGATTTCAACTCCTATCACCATGTGGCTAAAAACAAAAATAACGAAGAAACAATTTAGAGGGTCAATACAAAATTAAAGGATTATGTACTTCGACCTTTCAAATCTGGGTTAACGAGGAAATTAAACTAACCTTTCTCTTTATCTGAGTCTGCCCATAGATTAAAGAGATCAAACGAGGTGTGGATTAAAGTGGTCAGAATGGTCTGGCAACGTCGCAAATGGGCTCGGTTTTTGGCGTTCATTTGCTTGATGGTGTTTTACCAGGATTAATCGAGTACAGGATTAGACCGCTTCTGACCAAAATAGGACAATCTCGCACATGACGTCACGTGGCTGAACTAACTGAGGTTCATCATCAGTTAGTATTTGACCCTGCCAGAGAGAAGGACAAGGAAACTGTCTTCCAGTACCTGGAGATTAACGGGGACCTCTCTCACACAAGGTCATGAAAGAGATAGGTAATGGGTGTGGGCAAAGTATTCCCATAGTGACCCTTAATTTGGTTTTCTTTTATGGCCACCTACCATTGACGTCATAAATATGCACAGTAACGACGGGATGGTTTAACCCTGTACTCTATTAATCCTGGTGTTTTACAACGTGTAGCAAATCAACATATCTTAAACGAGTTGCATCAGCGCTTTGAATTATGTTGGAGTAGAGACCATACCTTGATAATCTTTTGCGTGTCTACCTCGCGCCCGTACACACGTTCTACAATTGTAACCGAGTACGGTGACCTTCCCCCCAACCCCCCCCCCCCCCAAAAAAAAAAAAAAAAAAATTATTGGTTGATTGAACTGACTTGACGCAACCCAACCTAACTTAGAGGCGTGGCAAAAACAAAC
>NC_087202.1:65784723-65804723 GCF_015104395.2 Macrobrachium nipponense | reverse complement strand
ACCCTCTCACCTTTTGAACCCACCCCCATCCCAGTAGGGCTGAACTCGGACTTAAGGGGGTTTGGGAGTGTCATTATTCATCTCAGCAACCTCGAAAACTATGGGTTAGGCACCAATATATGTCGTTTTCAGTTATTTTTTATGTATCATCCCTCTTCCCACCCCTTTACCAGAGCTGAACTTGGACTTAAATACCATCAACAGTGTCACTATTCATCTCAGTGACCTCGAAAACTATGGCTTAGACACTAATATCTGTAATTCTTGGGTATTTTTACATATCACCCCCTTCCCACCCATGCTGAATTTGGACTTAAAGGACATTGGCAGTGTTGCTATTCATTTCAGCGACCTCGAAAACTAGGGAATAGACGCTAATATCTCTCGTTTTCTGTCATTTTTACGGCACCCAATTCTCACCCTCTTTCCTATTGGGGCTGAACTTTGACTTAAAGGGCGTATAGCTATTCTTTTCAGTGAACTCGAAAACTATGGCTTAGGACCCTGATATCTTGTTTTTGGTAATTTTTACATTTACCCCATTCCGACACCCCCTTTATCCAAACAGTGGTCTGATTTTAATTGTGTTTTCAACATGACCTTTCCCGTTTTGATATTAACTTATGTTTAAAATCACATAAAAATCGGTCAAGAAATGTGGATTTGTATAGTGTTCATATAAAGAAAGAAAGAAACAGACATTTTCTCGTTTACATGTATAGATATATTATGGTGAACGATTATTTGTACAAAATTTTTCATGTGGTATAAATCTTGAATTGATAAAAAAAAAATTTGATTTTAATAACAGCTAAATAATCATTATTCATTCCTTCCTGATTATATATTTTACGCATTTCCTCATTCTTATATTGGTCATTTATGTCCATAGAATCCTAGAGATTCTCTTGTGTTTTTGAATGGGTTGCACGGTAAAAAATGCGATGAATGTTCATCAGACTTTGGCAAAGGTTATTTGCGAAAAAAAAACAGCTTTCGTAGGGACGAACAGTTCAGGTGCAGTTATTTGTAGATGTTCTAATTTTCTGTAATAAAGGGAACTCGGAAAATTGACATTGCACCTATGGAAGGAAAAACGTGCATTTTTTTTATAGAGGCTTTAAATATCTAGCCTGAGACCGCTGATGGAAACTTAGACAAGATAAAATAT
Organism: Macrobrachium nipponense; assembly: GCF_015104395.2. Classification (NCBI taxonomy): domain Eukaryota; kingdom Metazoa; phylum Arthropoda; class Malacostraca; order Decapoda; family Palaemonidae; genus Macrobrachium; species Macrobrachium nipponense. Next base: position 65,803,552 of record NC_087202.1, on the reverse strand, counting down.
ATAGCATTATATTATTAAACCGTGTGAAAAGTTCATTGTTTACAGTGAACAAATTTCATACATTCTAAGAACCGTTGCCATATTCCTGAATAATTCTGAAAAAATCTATGAAATAAGAGAGAATATAAACGAATGCATAGAATACAGACGCTTTTGTATTGGGAGTGTGGTGCGTTTTCACTGTAGAAAAATCCATCTACTCAGAGAAGAGTTTGGTCAAGATTAGTAACAGAAGACAAAAACTTACGTAACATTATGGCAGATAAATTTACCAGTTGCACGAAAAATGATACAAGGCGAAGCGATCCAGAGGATATGAATAGCCACCAGCGGTCTCTCAGTTATAATATTTAAGAAAGTATCATTGTTGTTTTCAATATCCAAAGAGCACATATCTTTAGATATTGGTTTTGTTGAGAGAGATTTCGTAGTCTCTCTCTCTCTCTCTCTCTCTCTCTCTCTCTCTCTCTCTCTCTCTCTCTCTCTCTCTCTTGCGAAGATGTAAAACAATTCAAGCGGATTTCATTCTTAATGCCACGTAATATATTCTTACTTACGTTGTACGGTAATGAATGATTTTTATTTACGAAATAATTTAGCTACATTTGTTATCTAGCTGGATAGGACTTCGCTTGCTTCCACAATGTTTCTCCGCTCTTAAGATGATTAAAGTTAAGATATCGCTTTAGAAAAAAATATCCAGTATTTCATGAGACTGGCTCTCTCTCATGACACAGCTATTTGTTATATATATATATATATATATATATATATATATATATATATATATATATATATATATATATAGTGTCCAGTTAACTATCTATCTATCTTATAGATACATATATGTGTATATGTATATAGATATATATATATATATATATATATATATATATATATATATATATATATATATATATATATATATAATATATATATATGTATATATATATATATATATATATATATATATATATATATATATATACGACTGGTAAAAATGTTCCGTTACAACAGAATTCCATCTAATAAGAGGAGCCCATAAAGACACCAAAATATCGAGATAGTATATTTCAGAGACTGCTGTCTCCCTCTTCAGGTAGATGAATAAGAAAAGTTACAGAAAAGGTGGTGGTTTATATCAAGAGGTCCATCCACAGGTAAGCCAATTTAGGTCACTCCCTCGTGATAATCTTTCCTTTTAATCTTCTTAAGCATTGGTTGAATGAAAACTTGTCGTTGACATCTGAATCCCATGCTCCCTTTTAGATGTTGCATTACCTGCCTCTGGTTTAATCAAGGACGATTCCATCATTTGACTCTTGTACCGGCAGTTGCTGATATAAATCATACGTGACAAATTCATGTTTATTCTATGGTTATGTTCATCTACCTGAGAGGGAGATAGCGTCTCTGAAAATATAGTATTTTTCTCTCGATATATTGGGGTTTTTATGGGCTCCCTTTGTTTATATATTATAATATATATATATATATATATATATATATATATATATATATATATATTATATATATATAATATTATTATCTTATATATATATTGCAGTCAAAGGCAGGAATACGCTGGAGATTTACACTTCGTTTATTGCTTCCTACATTTCGTGATTTATAACCACACCATCAGGGAATTGTATGGAAAATCGAATAAATTAAAAGGTTTCACACGTTTTCTTTTAAGAATAAGTTCCATGTTTCTTGGGAATATTTTCATCTTTCAGATTATTGTTCCTATTATTATTTGTGATAGTTGCAGTGGCAGTAGCAGTGACAGTAGTGGTCGTTAGATAGAGAACGCGAAACTTGTTGCTTTTCTCGATTCTCTTGAGATAATCATTGCTGTGAGTAACAAATAGAGAGACAATAAGCTTCTCTGAAACCAGAAAATACTTGCGTCATTGTGCTTGAGAAAGAGGGAAAAAATTATTAGCAGGTGCTCGCAGGCACCACTTCATTTTAGAATAGGGAGGCTAGAGTGACGGAAACTCTTAGAGTAAGTGGAAGATTTGCATAAAATTTGTCTTTATACTTTCCAAGTCTCTCTCTCTCTCTCTCTCTCTCTCTCTCTCTCTCTCTCTCTCTCTCCTTCCTTAACTTTATTGATTAATTGCATGGCAACGAATATACTTACTATTTAATGCATGAGTTGCTATCACAGTGTAGAATAATCTCTCAGGTCCTTGTTTACCTTTCCTGCTCCCCCAGTATAATTGTTAAATATTTTTAGTAAAACTAGGATGGATTATATCTTTTTTTTTCTAATCCAACGCATGTGATGGCTTCCCTGCCTACTTAACATCATTCTCATATATTTCGTTTCATGTCTCGAATTGTTGGAATTTAGTACGTACATATCTCGCAAAAGACATATATGTAAATGTTTAGTGTTTAAAGATTCGATCATTGATGTGACTTGTTGATAGTTGACAGCTGTTAAGTGCTTCCCGATTCTTAAGTTTTTCGTTCAACTAAATTTCATTTACCCTAACTTTTTAGTTTCACTCGGCCTTGATGGGCTGGGAAAACCATATTTTTTCCCCCTTCCAGAAGACTCATTAAAACTAAATAGGTTAGTGGTGGGGTGTAGGGGGCCCCGAGGGGGTTCTGTTCCTTGACGATGTGTATACTTCTTGTGTGCGTATGTGTGTGTGCGCGAGCAGGTCTGTCTCACTGAGATGTGTTGTAGCCGTTGGTTGACGTATTAGAGCAGAATAATTAGTGGCTTCCAGGACTTTGTGTTACATAAAATGCTCGATTTTACGTGGATATTCCGTTCATTTAAAATGTTAAGTGTAAAGGACGAGTTGAAAAAAGATAGTATATTGGGGTTGTCACAAGATTAAGTAACGAGAAGTTACTTAAGTATCCAGATCCATTATCCTATCAGAAGTTATCAAATTGGAAGTCAACCCCATATCCAACTTCCATATCATACTATTCGATAAAAATAAAATCCTAAATGGTAACAACTCTCCTTTTTGTGCTTAAATTATTTACAAGCCACACAGGATTCAGTATACGTAAAGGATAAGTTTTATTTATCACATAATAACTAGAATGCTGTTATGAGGTGCTATTCGTGATCTGTGCCATCGTTTCCCAGTTACAGAACGGTTATTTTGTAATATTCTTTTATGAATGTGCATTCTTATTAGTTACTGTCTCTGTTCCCCTGTTTTACATGATTGCTAAGTTATCCATTTTTTTATACTAATCTCATTACTTAACGTTCTTTGTAGCGTGCCTTCGGCCCCTAGCTGCAACCCCTTTCGTTCCGTTTTCAGTACCTCCTTTCATATTCTCTTTCATTCATATTACTCCCCACCCTCTTCTAACAATTGATTCAAAGTGCAAATGCGAGGTTTTCCTCCTGTTACACCTTTCGAACCTTTTACTGTCCGTTTTGGTTTCAGCGCTGAATGACCTCGTAGGTCCCAGTGCTTGGCCTCTGGCCTAAATCCTATATATTCATCTCAACTCAAGCGCTTCCATCGACAGCCTTGAATCAAAGACAAGATGTTTGAACAACTGACCATATAAATCTTTAAGTATTTTTCCGTTGTATTCTCTCTCTCTCTCTCTCTCTCTCTCTCTCTCTCTCTCTCTCTCTCTCTCTCTCTCTCTCTCTCTCTCCATAGTTTGTGAGTAAGGAGATGAGTTTCAGATTCACCTCTCCCTTGTGACTCATCATCGACTAACTTAGAAGCGAAGTTAGTGAGAAAGTTAAGTTCTCGAATATGTATAAATTGAATTATCTCAGTGTATTGATAACGCGAATCTCCATCATTCTGTATGACGGTCGATGAAGGAAGCCCTTAATACAGGCCCTGGCTATAGGTCCCGTAGGAATTTTTAGGTGGACTAGGTTTTCCTTCTGATCCCATTAGGGCACCCTTAAAGGAAGGTATTTTCTTCTGATCCCATTCGGGTACCCTTTAAAGGAAGGTATTTTCTTCTGATCCCATTAGGGCATCCTTAAAAGAAGGTATTTTCTTCTGATCCCATTAGGGCATCCTTAAAGGAAAGTGATTTATTCTGATCCCATTAGGGCACCCGTAAAGGAAGGTATTTTCTTCTGATCCCATTAGGGCATCCTTTAAGGAAGGTATTTTCTTCTGATACCATTAGGGCATCCTTAAAGGAAAGTGATTTATTCTGATCCCATTAGGGCATCCTTAAAGGAAGGTATTTTCTTCTGATCCCATTAGGGCACCCTTAAAGGAAGGTATTTTCTTCTGATCCCATTAGGGCACCCTTAAAGGAAGGTATTTTCTTCTGATCCCATTAGGCACCCTAAAGGAAGGTATTTTCCTCTGATCGCATTAGGGCACACTTAAAGGAAGGTATTTTCTTGTTTTGATCCCATTAGGGCACACTTAAAGGAAGGTATTTTATTCTGATCACATTAGGGCACCCTAAAGGAAGGTATTTCTTCTGATCCCCTCATTTAGGGCCCATCCTTAAAGGGGACGGTATCTGTTCTGATACCCATTAGGGTCACTCAAAGGAAGATATTCTCTTCTGATCCCATTAGGGTCCCCTCAAAGGAAGGTATTCTCTTCTGATCCCATTAGGGTCCCCTCAAAGGAAGATATTCTCTTCTGATCCCATTAGGGTCCCCTCAAAGGAAGGTATTCTCTTCTGATCCCATTAGGGTCCCCTCAAAAGGAAAGGTTATTCTTCTTTCTGAATCCCAATTCAGGGTTCGGGTCCCCTCAAAGGAAGGTATTCTCTTCTGATCCCATTAGGGTCCCCTCAAAGGAAGATATTCTCTTCTGATCCCATTAGGGTCCCCTCAAAGGAGGGTTAGTTCTCGTTCTGATTACCCATTAGGGTACCCATCAAAAGGTAAGGTATTCTTCTTCTTTGATCCATTAGGGTCCCCTCCCCAAAGGAAGATATTCTCTTCTGATCCCATTCAGGGGTCCCCTCAAGGAAGATATTCTCTTCTGAATCCCAGTTAGGGTCCCTCAAAGGAAGGATAATTCTCTTGATTGATCCCATTAGGGTCCCATCAAAGCGGAAGGGGTATTCTCTTTCTGATCCCATTAGGGTCCCCTCAAAGGAGGGTATTCTCTTCTGATCCCATTAGGGTCCCCTCAAAGAAAGGTATTCTCTTCTGATCCCATTAGGGTCCCCTCCCCCAAAAGGAGGCGGGATATTCCCTTCTGATTCCATGAAACCTTTCCAAAACTTTTATTACCCCCTTTTTTTTTTTTTTATTTACGCGTATTAACTCTTATAGAATTTTTATAATGTTTTCTTGTCACTAATTATTTTGCAAACATGACATGAAATTTCTTTCAATTATCAATAGTTTAATTATCTGAAACTTGTTTGTTTATCTATTATTTATCATAATGTTCAAATTTTACAGCAATAGCCATGTATACAAAGCAATCTTAACTTTATATTAGCATAGTATTGTCAATAAGATTTGCTGATTTACAAAATGTCTAAGTTTTTACTGTAATATGAATTATAAGCAGTTCAAAATTCATACATAAATTCAAATGATCATACTTCTAGTGAAAATTGAATATAGATTGATGCTGAATATTCCACTTTTTCAAAGGGTAATAAAAACTTGATTTTCCTTTGTAGCAACATGCTGAAATTAACAGAAATTAATCAAATTGTATATTTGATTTGATTTGAGTATGAATATATATACATCATGGTGTAACCATTGAATTTTGATTATTTGTGAAAGATAAAATAGTTTATAATGCATATGTTGTAATATAACATTTTTTACAAAAATTACAAGTGATCATGATTGTCACAAGATATTTTGCATTTACAATATGTCGGACCAAAAAAATTGTTTTTTCGGCAACCGCATCGTTGAGTATGACAGAACTTGCAAGAGCAGGTAAAAATCATATCTTCAGGCATCTCACTGATGCAGGAATCAGGAATAAGAGGTGAATCAAGGTGACTGACTTCCCATCCAAATTCCAATGGATCTAATGGTTCGACTGCGTTAAGCACTGCCACACATGTGTATGCGTATCAGGTCAAAATTAATGATCGTCTCAGGTGGCTTTGCAAAGAAGTGCTTGTGCAAGGTAGATTTTGTATATTTAGAAGTTCGGAGATTATCCGAAGCTTTGCACTTTGACCTCTGTTCTAAAACCTTCACAAGGTATTCCTCGGCAAGCTTGAAGGATTGGGTAGTGGGAGGAAGATGTTGACCAAATTTAGACCGGTATTTCCCTGGTTGAGCCTTGAGGGCAGAAAGCTTAGTGCCTATCCTGCTTGTCACGACTGATCCCGTAATAAATAAAATGAGCAGCCAAAAAAAAAAAAAACATCTTCAGTAGTACCTAACATTCCAACAAAAGTATGAATTGGTACGATATTATTAAAATGATCATGGAAATGAATAAGAATAGCAAAAACATCTTTGTCGTTAGAAAGCACAAAAACACGTGGCATCCCTTGTTTGACTGCATGAAAAACGAGAGGAATAATACGCAAATCAGCTTAGTCTACATTCACTGCAAGTGAATCATGGAGATCAGGGAAGGACCCATCTTTCATAACAGAAGCAGCTATTAGTCCACTCTCCAAATCCCTACCACTTAGGATAGTTGCTCATTGTTGATTGATTCCTGCTGTTTTCATATAGACAATAAAGTCTTCTTAAATCAAACCTTTGTTGTTATTTGAAGCCAAAAACCGCTTCATCTGCACAGGAAGTTTTGTAGTAATACTTTTGGAAGCCAATGGTATTGGTTCCACAGATGATCGTCTTTCCAATTCACTATTTTTGATAGAGTATTGAAGTTAACTATCAAAAACATAATCAACACGGCTAAATTTGCAGGCATCATTAACATTGCTGTTAAGGTTTTTAAAAAGAACTTCAAATGTGTTCTTACTGTTAAGTGACAACTTACGAAACTGATTCATAGCATCTATAATTATGGTAGCATCAAAATATATTCTTTTTCGAAATTGTCGTCTTTAAGTTCGAGTTTCTATGTTAGTTCGGACATGAATGCAGATTTCGTAGTCTTGGTAGTTGCACCATTCTCATCAAATAGGGATGACGGTAAAATATCATGAGTCAGAATTTGTACCATGTTAATTCCTCTCTCTTTTGCAATGCCAACTTTCCTTTGAGCCAAAAATTGATCTCTTGTAGCATTTTTCAGTTTGCCTTTTCTCCTACACCCTTGATTGCGGTCGAGATATAATTGTAAGTGGGAAGCGTTTGCTGATGTATAGATCCTGAAACTGATATATTCTTACTTAAAAACCTTTCCTCTCGATGCATGTCGAATGTTTCTTGAACTGTCATTAAAATATTTAGTAATTTATGCGCATTTAAGTCTGAAACACACTCCTTAGTTATAATGTTGTGCAGCCTTTTTTCGTCTGTTTCAACTCGCAAGAGCATCTGTTGGATTTTGGATTTCATTTTCCACCTGAGAGTCCCTGTTAACTCACGGCGCATGATTAGTTCATAGTCTACTGGTGGCTCTTGAAACTTTTTCTTATGAGGAGGATCTCGTGACAAGAGAGTTCCCATTCAGCAACAAACTTTTTCCTTTTTGTTTGGCCAATGATTCCTCCACTTGATTTCTGGGATCGGTTTATTGTTTGTATAAGGGCCACGTCAGTACCTACAGCACTGAACTTTCCTTGCGTTCTTCGAACAACAAAGTGGCCTCTCTTGAATTGAATATGCAGAGGGATTACAAGACTTTCGTTTGATATCAGATTTGAAGGTTCCTCAAAAGGAGGAGAAAATTAAAAGCTAAGTACTGTGTACTTTCGTTTTAACTGTTTGTGCCATGACTTTCATGCTGGCTATACCACAGACATATTCCATATCTAATAAATATATCTGAAAACAGCAAGTATAAGTGCGTACAAGAGGCGATAGACTTTTTGTTCCTCTCGTGGTCAGGTCGGCAACGCAACCTCGTTCCGATTGTGGGTCGTGGAATCGTTTCCCGCTGCCGGGCATCATAATTACTTCCTATATCTTGCACTTGGATTCGAGAAGTAAGAGGGCATTGTGGCAATTACTTATATATCTGGTGCAGTTATCAGTACATTCACGTATATATATATATATATATATATATATATATATATATATATATATATATATATATATGTGTGTGTGTGTGTGTGTGTGTGTGTGTGTGTATATTGAGAGAGAGAAATACTATAGTAGATTTACATCAAGCGTGTATCTGATATCTAGCCCAGTCCCTTACGACGCTCCTGATTGGCTGTTGATAAGCCAATCACAGGGCTGGAAACCCTCAGTCTCTCTAGAGAATTCACAGAGGCAGGATTAATGTGGCCGTCTACCTGTGTGGTTGCTAAGATCACTAAGGGCCATTTGTCAGAGCATCCGGTTCCTATGGACTTTTCCTCATCGCCTCCGTGGAAAGGAAGTCTTTCTTGGACGGGGGACACCATTTATCAGAGCTGCTTCGTAGACCGAGGTCCGATATAGCAGGATTGTTTTTGTATTGGTTTGTTGGTGTTGGCATCATGTGAAGTAGCATTGATACAGACTATTCTAAAAAGAAACTTTCCTACCTGACACCTTTTGTTTTCCTTCTAAATCTTACGATTTTGTAGCATATCGTTTTGAGCACATTTAACCTAAATATGGAATTATTGCACGATCGTATTTGATGGAAATTGTGGGTAAGTATTTAAATGGCTACACCAGATGAGATTATTAGTCGTTCTGAAACAATTGCCGATGAAGACACATGGCTCTGTGTAATTGATCGATTGATTAGTACTTGCTGGCGTCGCGGCCCATATTGAAGACGAGAGACTGATCTTGGTGATTGAAGGATGATGTCGCTGGCGCTGAATGGTGATTGCATTACTTATTTATTTATTGAAGAATAGACGGCTGGAATGTAGACAAGAACTCGTTTTCAATACTTCCAAGCTCAAATCTCTGAACATGTCAATTCGGCTTGTATCTCTGCTGCATTTAAATTTGTTTCTCTTAATCAAGAAATGATTCCATTTTGGAATAGAACTATTGGTCTTCTGTCACGAACGTGTTTGTCTTTAACCATTTTTTCTCGTCATTTTCCAATGGATTTAAATCTTAGCAGAGAATAACTCTGTAACTGTCAGAAGACTTGTAAGAAATACATGAGTTTCATTATTTCCCAGCGCTGATGTCGGAATAGAATCATATACTTTGACATTACATGCCATCTTTAATTTTTTTTCAGGAAGAAAGTGTTAGTGTGCGTGAGTACAATTCAGTACTTAAACTTATCCTCTGGCACCCACGGGATGCATAGGGCCCCAATGAATGCAGGCCATATATCTCTTTCCTGTGCCATCTCTCTGAGCTGAACCCAATTCTCAGATCCAATTCCTCCCTCCGCAAAGTCATCAGCCACGTTTCTCTTGGTCTACCACGTCCTCTCAAGCCCAGCGGCTTCCATTCAGGACTAACTCATCCTCTCTTCTTAAAATATGCCCCATCCATCTCCATCTTGATTATCTAACTATATCGTTCACATTGGGCACCCCTGCCCCCTTGCGAATTGCCACATTTGTTATATGCGATTGAGATCGGAATTGTTTTTTTTATTTCATTTAATTTAATGTCAGCCTTGGATATAATTGCCTAACTGTTTAGGAAAACAAGCGGATCAGCTGATGCCAATAATTAGATAGTGAACCAGTGCTCGTAACAAACAGAAATGCTGAACATTCTCATTTTTCCACATGTCTCCTCAGTTTGGAGATATCCCTGTTTTTGTTGTAATTGTTATTGCATGTCTAAGTATTATTAGCAGTTAATATTTGCAAGCACTGCTTCTACTACCGACTAGTTCCTCGTTGGACGAGTGGTTTACGCGCTTGCCTACCGATTCGGTAGTCGTGCGTTCAATTCTCCACTCTGCTAACGTGGAAACAGAGGAATTTGTTTCTGGTGATTAGAAATTAATTTCTCGATGTAATGTGGTTCGGATCCCTCAATAAGCTGTAGGTGTCGTTGCTAGGTAACCAATTGGTTCCTAGCTACGTAAAAAATATCTAATCCTTCGGGCCAGCCCTAGGTAAACGTTTTTATCTTATTCACACTACTTTTCCTTGTGTCCCACAATAGCAGAGGATTAGTAAGTCTAGTTTCTTACACAGAGATTTTAATCACCAAAGTATTCTAAGTTTGTCACCAGTGCAGTGGCCCTGATGGTGGGTTTCAATACTACGTCCAGATAAATAAGTTTCTTTATTCTGGAAGACAGAAACAGTACACACAACTACAAAGGTTGGCGAGAGCGACTCAACAACACCAAAAGGCATTATGGGAAAAAGCCAAATGAAACGCATAAGCGTATCGTAATTGAAGGAGCGTCATTACGTTCATCAAATATTGAAAATAACAAAAGTTTACGTTCCTAAAATCATTGCTACTTATCTTTTCAGGTGACGTTTCTGCTTTTATTGACATAATGCATCAATTAAATTTTCCTTCACGGATGCTTGTAAGCAATGGACGGGAAGAGCAGCGACAGGCAGATATTTCTCTTTATTAAAGAGGTTCATCCCAAACTTTGACAGTAATATAGTCGTCCCGAAATTGAGTCATTAAACTGCAAAAGCTGTAAGGTAAAGACATTATAATTCATTTTAGCAACGTTTTATTGCAACATATTGACTTTTGAACAGTCTTCATTTTCTGTAAACGGAGAGACTAACGCGACTCTCCTAAATTAAAATCACTATTGTGATTGTGTATGTTGAAGATATTTATTTGACCCCGAGTAAATAATCTTTAGTGGCTTTTAAACCTTTTATTTGAATAGTGATTACTTATTTTTTTATAAAAAGAATATTCGTGAGGTTTTATTAAAATGCCTGTTTATTCGGGCATAAAAAGAATCGTACTCTTTCCGTAGGAGTGAACTCATACACGTTGGTTCTATTATTTTCCATAAAGAAAGAAATTCATTCTCTGCAAATAGTGGCTATATTATTTGGTTTGACTGAAATAGGACTTGAAGTATTTTTCTCCTTGCTATATATTGAGATAAATTGTTTGATTTCCTTAACTATTCATATGTTATTTTAATGGATATGTCTTCACACTACCTACAAGCGAAATAGATTCTACCTCTTATGACGGGACTCGGTTTTTTTTTCTTTTAATATTCACTCTGCTTTTTTTTCTTCTTCTTTTAATATTCAACTGAGGATGTGATCACTTCTAAATAATAATAATTTATTTTAATCACGTCTGTTAATAACATAGAAGATTGACGGGGTCACACTTTCGTTAGTTGCTGGCGCCCATCATTTCCAGAAAGAGAGAATGTTGGCCCGAGTAAAGTAACACTAAGGAAGGATTGAACTGTCTTAATTCTTAAAGTTGTTATGACGTTTCCATAATCAATGCCGGTGCTAGGAATTGCGGGGCCCAATTCGAAAATTACTGAAATTAAGAGGATTTTTTTTAATGCCTACTATGGAAATGATTTTCCAAGTGAAGATTTTCTGTTAATATAATATGCATGATAATATGAGGAATAATACTTCCTCATGCTTTATTATATGTTTTCGGTAGCGGTTTGTTCTTCTTCGAATACAGAAAAGGCTCCAAACGGCAAGTCTGGCGCGGGGTCCCCTTAAGGGGCGGGGGTCCAATTTGATTAAATCAGTCCCATAGGCTAAACACCGACCCCGAGTCTATAATTTGAAGTAAATTAAATCAAGAAAATATAGCTAATCCCTTTTCCATTCAGCGAGTGGCCCCCGAGTTTAAACCTTTAGGAAATGAGTCCTGAGTCAGAATATTAAGTATGGTGAATTTGTTTTAACATTATAGAGTGTGAATCCACAACATATTGGTATTACATCGGGGAATTTACTTGCGACCTGTCTTACTTTAGCTGCTTGACATATAAAGGATTACTCCTGATTTTGCAATTAGAAAAACACTTAATTTAGGTGTTAAAATTCTGAGTTTTTTTTTCTCGCCGTACTGGTTAACGTTGTTAGATTAGGTTAATAGGTACAACTTTTTCTCATGTTTGAGGTATAGATATTTTATCAAATATTCCTATTAGAAGTTATATAGCCTTGAAAATTCCTTAGGTACTTGGTGGTAGGAAAAGATCTTTGAGTTAGCAAGCTCATTCTTAAAAATCTGACTGAGAACCAGTAGGTTACAACCTGCTGGCGTGAGTTTGTATACTGATATACACTCAGATATGACGGTAGAATGATTGTTGGTATTTTAGAGGCTCTTCATTCTGAAGCTTTCTAGGTAGGCCAAGGACGGAATTAACCGTCCAGCATCTGTGGCCTAAAGTGATGGTGGTGAAAGGAACAACATAAATAGATAGTGCAAGGATTCTATTTGGCTTATATATATATATATATATATATATATATATATATATATATATATATATATATATATATATATATATATATATATATATATATATATATATGTATATATATATATATATATATATATATATATATATATATATATATATATATATCATATATATATGTATATATATATGTACATATATATGATATATATATATATATATATATATATATATATATATTATATATGTTTGTGTGTGTGTGTGTGTAAATAACAAACTATCCACAAAGCTTCATTATGTATATATATTCCTAATACTCGTGCTAGGCTTCAATGAGACATAATACTAGTTTGGATTGCGGATTCTTTAATTCACAAATATATAAATACACACAGATAGTATATATATATATATATATATATATATATATATATATATATATATATATATATATAAAGGTTTTGCCATGAAGGAAAAAGAAAGTTGTGCCTAAGTAAAGGGTCGTGTTAGATCGAAAGTTCTTGGCTCTCTCGCCTTTCATTTTCCTCTGTGGCAAAACCTTTATTTATACATAGCATCACGTTTTATATACTTCGTGATCAATTTATTCATATATATATATATATATATATATATATATATATATATATATATATATATATATATATAATATATATATCCTCATGTAGATATTTGTATATACATACAATGTATATTTGTAAATTTGCGAATATATATATATATATATATACAATATATATATATATATAGATATATATATATTATATAGTATAATATTTATTTAAAATATATATATTATATATATAATTACTATAATATATATATTTATAATATATATATAGATATACATATATATTTAATAGTATATATATATATATTTATATATATATATATATATATATTTATATATATATATATATTGTGACAAAGTGCCAAGTATCTGATTACTACTCTTACCAATCATTAAATGAGTACCCTACAAAAGCCAGACACCTGAACCTTCATCGCAGGCACTAAACGACTGAATACTATAAAGGCAACAGTGATCCCTTAAACAACTTACCAGTATTGCAGAAAATCAGCCGAAGTTCATCAAAACAGGTGTGAGGTAATCTTGTAAGTAATTGAATTAATCAAAGGGCATCACTCCATCAACAACTTTAAAAGTCTAAGTATTTCCCTGATTTCAGAAGTCTAAGTACTTCCCTGGTTCTAACTCACTTCAAATAAATTGAAGGAAAACAGTTCAATTACCACTCTATGTTTTTACCTAAGCAAATCATAATTATACTGGTGAAAAGAAAACACTGATAAAAATTTTAAATACAAAAATTTATGATCGAACTCAAAATTTAAGTGAAATTCACAATATCAGGGAAAATTACTGTTACTTGAAAACAAAGCAAAGTTTAATTAATTCTCGAATTAATTAATTAAAATTAATTGAAAATTAATTTATCACAAAATTCAAGAAAATTAATAAATTCAATCAAAATTCAAAAGTGTTAGGCAATAATTAAAATGTGGAAATTAATTCACAAGTGCTAAACAACAACAAAACCTGAAAAGAATTCTAAGTAAAGGCAAATTAATTCACAAGTATTAATTTCAATTAAATGTGCAACGATTAATTGATGAAAACAACTAAGTTAATCAAATTGTGAATGCAAAAGAGAACACAGAAAAAGGCGTAAAATAGCAAAATTGTATAAAGCACTAATCACACACAACATAAAAATAAAAACACACACTTCAATAAGAAAATGGATAAATGCCAAAAGAAATATCACTTCAATAAGAAAAAATTAAACAAATACAAAACACAAATATTTGCAATGTGTAAAAATTGAAATCGTTTCATTCAAACCACTGTATCTAGTAGTTACAACTAATAAAAACTCTCTCTCTCTCTCTCTCTCTCTCTCTCTCTCTCTCTCTCTCTCTCTCTCTGGTGGTTCGTTTGATGTCAGTATAGCCTACAAAAAGTTAGCCTTTCTTCTCCTTATTACTTAACCCGAATTCTCTCTCTCTCTCTCTCTCTCTCTCTCTCTCTCTCTCTCTCTCTAAGGTGGTTCGTTTGATGTCAGTATAGCCACCAAAAAGTTAGCCTTTCTTCTCTTTATTACTTAACTCCCGAATTCTCTTCTCTCTCTCTCTCTCTCTCTCTCTCTCTCTCTCTCTCTCTCTCCCTGGTGGGTCGTTTGAAGTATGAGTATTCGATAGTTAACGATAAATAAGAAGTCTGAAGTAAAAATTGGAAGACATTTTAACTTGCCACCGTCTCTCTCTTTCTCTCAGTGTGTATTGCATTTTCAGCAGTTTATATAAGGTTAAGGCCGCGTTTGACAGTTTAAACCTTGGCTATAACTTTTCATCCACGAGAGGAAAGGGTTATTTAACATTGGCATTTCACTTTGAAGCCAATGTCCAGTTAGGTTAATGTTATATTTAGATATAAAAAATCAAATAGGAAGTTAGCATCGTAGGGCATTTTGTTGCTCAGACATCATGTTTTAAAGCTGAAAGTCGATTTTTTTTCTTTACTTGTGACTGACTTTCACTGGCGCCTTGTTACCCACTTCTCTGTTTATATGCAATTAGTGTTTAATTCAGTTCTAATGAATGATTTGTCTTTAGGTTGCATGCAAAAAGTAGCATATACGAAAACCTGTACCTTTGAGGAAACGTGTGAAACATTGGAGTTTTGATAGGTAAAGATCAAGGCAAATATTAACATGTCTAGAGTAAAAAAAAAAAAAAAAAAGAAATCCTCTGTTGATAAGATATGTAATCCCTCCATGAGATTCCGAAGTGGAAAAGATTGGGAGCTTTCTGTTATTTACACCTAGATGAAATGCTGCCAGTAAGCTTTACCTGGCTGAAATTATTCCCTGCTTTGTACATCTATTTTCCTCTAGGCTTTGATGATCTTAAACGAGATTTTTTTTTGGGGGGGTGTTATATTTCTTTTCCTTTCACGTCACTGATTTTACTTCTCTTCATGACGTCTACCCTTCAAGAAGAAATAATTTATGGTGTCCCTTGTATCCAGATGATTCCAATGCAATGTTTTCACTGCGCTGGTTTTTTCTTTGTATCTGAACTTGGAAGTAGTTTGATCTAAGTAATACTTTTCCATGTGTCCCACAATAGCAGAGGATTAGTAATGCTAGTTTCTCTCTCTTGCGTGAACAATCTCCGGGTTGTTCTTAGTTTGCCACTGTGACTCATCTTAACTGAAATTTCTCCCCTCATTGACTTAAGTTTTTCTTCTTATATGGAAAAGCAGTGAGGGGTAAATGCATTATAATTCTCTTTACAATAGATTTGCAACATACTGTGTCCATTTTCCGTAAACGGAGAGGAAGCTTTTCACTATTTGGGAAGGATGCCTAAGCTAAACTGATCAAAGTTTATTGCCTCTTTTCAATCACTTATGGGGGACGGGTCATTTTCACAGTAAGTGTTTTTTTTTTTTTTTCTTTTTTTTTTTTTACTTTTATCTTCTTTTTTTTAAGCCATTCATGTTCAGTTCCTCAAACTAACTGAATTTGCTATTTCTCATTATAATCACTGGGAGATCAGGAGGGACTCCTTTTCTAAACTATGGCAGAGTCTTTCAGTTTTTTTTCTTAAAAGTAGTTCACAAAGTTATCGGCCAGGTAGAACTTTTTCTGTCTTGAGTACCAATATTCCGGGTAAATTGTCATGGATTTTGAGGTGATTTTCCTCTTTACCAAACTTTGTATTGTCATATTTTTACTTTGTTTTCATAATCAAGTCGTCGTACTGGTTTCTGGCTGTTTTATGCAGTGACCAATTTTCCCACTTCTTAGTCTTTCGATCTTCTCCTTTAATCTTCCATTTTCATTTTCTTTTTGTCAGCTTCACATCATTCACTGCTAAACCATTTGACATTTTCTTTAATAATCATTATTTGCCTTGTTACTGATGGACATTTATCATTATAGCTTGACGCCAATATACTCTCGCTATAGACTCTAAAACAGCTTACGCATACTTGGTCGCCTGTGAAGGGATTCCTCAAATTACACCTGCACTCTTGGCTTTTTTTCTCTTATTTTCTCTATGCTCCCAACAACAAATTTATCAGCTTTAAAGTTGGGTTTGTTTCCTTAGGTAGTAATTTTTTCATTGTAAAACCTTTCCAGATATTTGTACTAAATGTAACGATGGTAGATTCACATCAACCGTGCATTTGATGTCTAGGCCAGTCCCTGATAAGCCAACGGCAGGGCTGGAAACTCTCAGTCTCTCTCGAGAGCTCACATGGGTAGGATCTATATTCCACCTCTCCTGAGAGATACGTCATTCCTATGTGAACTCTCGAGTGAGACTGAGTTTCCAGCCCTGTCATTGGCTTATCAACAGCCAATCAGGAGCGTCGTAAGGGACTGGCCTGCACGGTTGATGTGACAACTATAGCTTATGTTTAGGAGATATCGCGCATTCAGGCTCAACTTGTATGTCGCTCAGAATCTCGTTGTTGTTGTTTTGTATCACTAGGTTAATGGTATATGGTTCAATAATGACGTTGGTTTTCTCATTACATTTACGAGGTCGTGGCTTTCAAGTAACTTTAGATTCTTTGACATATTTGTCACCATTATCAGATATCTAGATGTTGGTTGAAGTCACCGCGAATCTAAATTGTGCGGAAGATGGGACAACGAGGCGTTTTTTCCTTAAATGCCTTAATCAATGTTTTTGCAAAATGTCATCTGCAGAATCTGTCATTATTATTGTATTGCTATGATTATTGTCATTACTGGTATTTTCCTTTTTTCATTATTACTGTGATTATTATCAATATAGTTTTTACATTCAGTTTTATAACTATTCTCAAGCTTAGTACGGTTATGAACATTATTTTGATTACCATCTATTATACTACCTCAGCAAATATGGATATTGCCGATTAATCTTTTTTTTTATCATGTTATCTTATGTTTCTAAACTGTATGTTATTGTCTATTCTTTGTATATTCCATGCATATGGCCTTGAGCTGAAAATATTATTATTATTTATTTTTTCTTTTGTCTATGACAGTCCTCCAATTCGACTGAGTAGTATTTATAGTGTGGGGTTCCGGGTTGCATCCTGCCTCCTTAGGAGTCCATCACTTTTCTTACTATGTGCGCCGTTTCTAGGATCACACTCTTCTGCATGAGTCCTGGAGCTACTTCAGCCTCTAGTTTTTCTACATTCCTTTTCAGGGATCTTGGGATCGTGCCTAATGTTCCTAAGATTATGGGTACAATTTCCACTAGCATATCCCATATCCTTCTTATTTCTATTTTCAGGTGTTGATAGTTATCCATTTTTTCCCTTTCTTTCTCTTCAACTTTGGTGTCCCATTGTATTGCAACATCAATGAGTGATACATTATTATTATTATTATTATTATTATTATTATTATTATTATTATTATTATTATTATTATTATAGTACATTTTCGTTATCAACTTACGAGTTGAGAAGGTCACTAAATTTGCCTGGGAACGATCTCTTACTTGTACTTGGTGGTTTATAAAAGTTCATCGTTTGTATATTTTGCTTATGTGTATCATTCTGTAACGTCTTATCTACTGAAAGACAACAGGTTCTTTCACTAAGCCGGGGAATAGATAACTTTTTCTGTTTTATAATTTGTAAAGAACTTTGATTTCTGAGCTTTTATGGTAGCTGAAATGTCATTTGAGAACGGAAAACTTCGATAGTTTTCACTCAGACACAAAGGGGATGGTCACTTATTAAAATTTTTAGATCAATCTGTAATCTACCGAATAATTAATTCTTTGCATTGTGAAAGGTTGCGCTATTATCTCTCTCTCTCTCTCTCAAACACACAAACACACACTCACAATAGATATTAAAAGTCACTGCTCCGGTAACTTTTTATTCAGTTGATCTACTGCAACTAAGGTTTTTATGATAAGCGGATTCAGCAAAAACAATTTTCACAAAGTTTTATTCTTGGTATTTTTACAAATGTAAATATTCTGGGCTAGATATGCAATATTAAGTTTTTGCTCTGTTATACACTTTACATCTGATGAGAAATGATGTTTGCACAGTAAGTCACTACCCCAAACACCCCATTATTTTGTCATCCTAAGGATTTAGTCGAATTATATCAATAAGAACTAACATGATGCAGATTTTTCTTGCATATATATATATATATATATATATATATATATATATATATATATATATATATATATATATATATATGTATGTATATATATATATATATATATATATATATATATATATATACATACATAAATAGTTAATATATATACACATACGTAATCACACACTTACACAAAAAAATAGTCTAGTGATAATGATAGACGTAGAATTTTTTTAATTTTTTTTTTTTCCTTTATTTCAGGGGCTTGATGTG
>NC_087202.1:65744723-65782223 GCF_015104395.2 Macrobrachium nipponense | reverse complement strand
ATATGGCAAGGATTATAGAACTTCAAATAGACAGACAGAGAGAGAGAGAGAGAGAGAGAGAGAGAGAGTGGGTATAGGTATGGCACAGATATGGGTATGAATATGGTTATAGGTAGGGGTGATACTGATATGGGTATGGTATGGATATGGTATGGGTATGGTTATGGGTATGGGTATAGGTATGTGTATGGTACAGATATAGATACGGGGATGGTATGAGTATGGGTTAAAGCAGTGTTCAGCACTACAGAAGTGAATTGGCATTCAAAGGTCCATGGTTCAATCACATCCACCCTCACCAGTCAACCCTTCCATGAATAGGTACATGCATCAGCTGCAGATCAGGAAAGTGACCTGGGTATGGGTATATACAGATATGGGTATAGGTATTGCTATGGTATTGATATGGGTATGATACAAAAACTTAATTATATTTTTTCAAAACAACTGAACTGCAACGAACGTATACTGAATTTATGTCTGGAGATATGGTGTGGTAACGAGACAGATATCACTGACTTAAAAAGTGTGTCATAATCCAGGAGAAGGTCCTTCGTCGATTCCACCAAAGGGCCATTCATATATTTCGGTCTTTGTTTTAAGGGCTCTTGTAATTCATAGTCAGGTCCTTGCCTCTTGCTGTCTTATTTCACATCGCATTTGGCAATACTACGTGTCATGAATTTATGAAAACACTCGTGCCGAGGTATTTATATTCATGCTCGCTCCAGAAGCAGCAATGGCAATTCCTGTTATGCTGCTTGGTGTTACTGCAAGTCGTCGTTTGCTTTCTCTGCTTTTGTTTCTGCATGTTTCTACAAATATGACGTCTATTTTATTTCGTAATTTCTTTCATTTACTTTTGTTATATAGGCTCAGCTAACAAATGGATAATGGTATATACATAATTTATAATGTATATATATATATATATATATATATATATATATATATATATATATATATATATATATATAAATGTAAATATAAAATTAATTGTATAAAAGTCTAGGATGAGAAAATCTTGATGCAAATAAGGTGAAACAGAAACAAAAATGGATAGACTAAGAGGATAATAATGTTAAGAGGAAAATAATGTTGAAAAGGAAAATAATGTTATAAAAAGAGCTAATAAAAGTGAAATCTTAGGAGACATAGAATGATGACTGTGGAATGGGAAGAAGATATTCATGATTATTAGGGTAAATGGGAAATGCAAGAAGCACTCCCAGTGATGTTGGGCCACAATAAAATGTAAGGAAGAGGGGAAAATGAGAGAAGGAACCTTTCGACTGATTTAGTGGCCTGGGAGAAAAAAATTAAGAATTTTTTTGAGATTTGAAAATAAGAAATCGATTGCTATGGGTATGTCGAAGACGATGAAAATGTGTTATAGATAAGCGTTGCATTAGCAGGCAAAAGAAGAAAAAACTTGGTAGTATTCTCTGAATACATAATCTTTTCTAGTCTATTATTATTATTATTATTATTATTATTATTATTATTATTATTATTATTATTATTATTATTATTATTATTATTATTATTATTATTTAGGAAGCAGACCCTCTCTCAAGCATACTTTATTAAAAGTAATGGCTACTTCAGCAGCGTTAAATTTGTAGAGATTCTTCTCTATTTTCCGAATAGCGGCTTTTTCCGTGCTACTTAAGCAGGCTAGTAGAGCGCCTATGGATGTCATGATCAAATACAGTCAAAATTGGTGTATATATTTGAATTTTACAGATAAACTATGATACCATATTTATCAAAGTCATTAACGATATATACATATGTTTCTCTCTCTCTCTCTCTCTCTCTCTCTCTCTCTCTCTCTCTCTTTCTTGAAGCAAGCGAGCTTTCGTCTGGAGCTGCCAGAATTCCTCGGGCTGGGAAGCTGAGGGTGGACTGATCTTGGAGCGGTGTCCGTCCTCGTTTATATTTGGGGTTGACAGCAGGGGGTCTACCCCATGCTGATATACTATTGGCTGGTGGCGGTAGGTCTTCGTTTTCATTGGTGGCTTGAGCCAGGTCTCAAGCCACTTTCCACGCGTTGATGGTTGTGAAGCTGTAAGTCCTGCAGCCGCCTTGATCTCCTTAGCGGCGCGGTTACGTTGATGGGCGTTTCGCTATGCTACGGGATGTCACAACTAACTTGATTATGGTTGGCTGCAGGAGTATCTCGTTCGGGGGCGTTGTCTTCCATGGAGTTGTCGTGCACGGTGGTATCATTGTTGGTGGCAGGTCTTCTTATACTCGTAAGGAGGAGAAATTCTTCCTGTGTCGTATTTAGTGTAGGTTTTACTTGCTGGATAAGAAGCGCCTCCAGCAGGCGTAACCGACGGGCATCAGAAGCCTTCCCGATGATCTTCGTGTTTTGGATGATCACATCCCGGGAGATGGCCTCTTCATGTTTGGTGCGGCCGTGATTCTTGATAGCCCCCTCTTGGGCGTGGTATGAGAGTCTCTTCAACAGGCGCATGGTACTCATACCAACGTAGGCGCCGCTGCAACTGCAGACTGGGCATGTATGCTGGTACACCACATGTGTCTGCTTCAGGGGGTCTCGTACCTGTGGAGAGGGGTTATTTTTCATAATAAGGTCGCGCGTCCTCTGATTCTGGTAGTAAACAATCAGGTCAATATTTTTGGTGTCGTCGGTAGGGGATACATTTTCAGAAATAATTTTCTTAACTGAGTCCTCTTCTTCACGGTAATGTGAACTCATGAAGGCTTTATAAAACAGTTTGATATTATTCTGGGGGTGGGGTTGCGGGCTCTCACTACTGTACCATTTCTCCAGGGCTGTACGGACTTCTCTGCTTATTAATTTATTTGAATACCCGTTATTTACGAGTACTTGGGAGGCGCGGTCGAGTTCCTGATGAGTGTCCTGCCAGGTCGAGCAGTGGGAGAGGGCTCTCCTGACGAAGGCCCTGATGGTCGTGCTTTTGAATCTGGCGAGACACTCGCTATCACCATTGGGGCAAAGTCCTAGGTTGGTTTTCTTTGTGTAGCCGGAAGTACGGAGGCCATCTTCCGTCTTACTCACAAGAACGTCGAGGAAGGGGAGCCGATCGTCGGTGCTGTATTCAACCGTGTAATTCAGCACGCTGCACTGCTGAAATGCCTGACGGAGGGCTTCTACCTCATTCTCGGCGTCGACTTGAACAAAGATGTCGTCAATATATCGTCCATATCTGCGGGGTTGCTGCATCCTAGCAAAGACTCGTTCCTCCACGGTGCCCATGTAAAAGTTAGTGAAGAGTATCCCCAGTGGGGAGCCCATCGCTACTCCGTCCTTTTGGCGGTACATCTGGCCACAGTGGGTGGAGAAAGGGGCCTTCTTCATGCAGGTCTGCAGCAGCGTGCGGAGCGAGGCTTTGGGTATGTTGAGGGGCGCTGTCGACTGACTCCTATAGACACGCTCAAGGATGATGTCAATGGTTTCGTCAACAGGCACTTTCGTAAACAGGGACTCTACGTCCAGCGAGGCAATAATCCTGGTGACAGAGGCGTCCTTAATGACTTCTAGGAATTCTACTGACGACTGCAGGCTGTACCGACTCAGGACATAGGGGGTCAAAATTTTGTTAAGATGTTTAGCCAAGGCGTACGTAGGGGCGGGTGTCTGGCTGATGATCGGCTGGAGGGGGTTTCCTGGTTTGTGATTTTTTATGTTACCGTATAGATAATCCAGGCTGTAGTCTCCTTGTATGGGCTGGAGGTGGACAGAGTTAGTCGCAGCATTCACTACACTGATGGCCCTGTTGGCCTCCCTCTTGATGTCGTCTGTCGGGTTTCTTGTCAGGCACTTGAACTTGCTCTCGTTGGACAAAATGGCATCCAGCTTCTCGTGGTATTCATCAGTTTCAATCAAGAACATTGAAAGATGCCTCGCCTGCCTTTAGGAGGACGACATGAAGCAACGGATGAGAGGTGCCCTTCGCAAGCTCATTTCCCTGAACGGCGGCAAACACAGCGACCCTGAATGAACCCAAGGATATATTAACCTTACTGATTATGACCCCACCCCCAATCAAGACACCCTTCTGAAGCTGGGTCTTAATTGCCACTTCATTTCGAGACCCAGACCTCACGACAAGAGACTCGAAATCGAGTTGCTCCTCGACTCGATCCAGCACTTGAGTACTTGTGAGACACGGTCGAGTTCCTGATGAGTGTCCTGCCAGGTCGAGCAGTGGGAAAAAGCCGCTATTCAGAAAATATCTACAAGTGTAATGCTGCTGAAGTAGCCATTACTTTTGATAAAGTATGTTTGAGAGAGGGTCTGCTTCCTAAGTACACTAATATTCGGCTACACAACCCGTCAGCAACAAATAATGAGGACACCAGGAACTTTAGAAAATCCCTCCTACAGCGGCAAATAGTGATCAAGACTACCGAACTGCGTGTTCTCCAGAATGAGACCAAAAGACTGCGGCAGGAGTGGAAGAGAGTGAGAAACAGCCCTGGCACCAGTGGAGTAGGAGAGGAACCTATAGCAGCACGTCCTGGTGCCCTTCTAGAAGAAGGTAGTCATGGACTGGACAACACCGAATTCGATAACCCTGAACGTGACACACCCATTGAAGAAGACTACCCCTCAGGAGATGAACCAATGTACCCTGGGAACATCGAGAAATGCCTAGCCCACCTTCAGGGGGACGACATGAAGCAACGGATGAGAGATGCCCTTCGCAAGCTCATTTACCTGAACGGCGCAAACTCCGTTCGTTCAGGGACCCGGAGTTTGCGCCATTCAGGTAAATGAGCTTGCGAAGGGCATCTCTCATCCGTTGCTTCATGTCGTCCCCCTGAAGGCGGGCTAGGCATTTCTCGATGTTCCCAGGGTACATTGGTTCATCTCCTGAGGGGTAGTCTTCTTCAATGGGTGTGTCACGTTCAGGGTTATCGAATTCGGTGTTGTCCAGTCCATGACTACCTTCTTCTAGAAGGGCACCAGGACGTGCTGCTATAGGTTCCTCTCCTACTCCACTGGTGCCAGGGCTGTTTCTCACTCTCTTCCACTCCTGCCGCAGTCTTTTGGTCTCATTCTGATCAAGACGCCCTTCTGAAGCTGGGTCTTAATTGCCACTTCATTTCGAGACCCAGACCTCACGACAAGAGACTCGAAATCGAGTTGCTCCTCGACTCCATCCAGCAGCTTGAAGTCCGGAGCATCGTGAGAACTACCGACGCCCTTCAACCTCTCCTACTTGCTGAAGCCCTTACGGAGAGGGGCTCGCACTCCAGCGGGATCCTCACCAAGGAGATGAAGAAAGCGGAGAAAGAACTGAAGGAGAAAGAGAACATCACGGTACGATGCGCAGACAAGATGGCAGCCTTCGTCTTGATTGACACTGATGAATACCACGAGAAGCTGGATGCCATTTTGTCCGACGAGAGCAAGTTTGAGCGCCTGACAAGAAACCCGACAGATGACACCAAGATGGAGGCCAACGAGGTCATCAGTGTAATGAATGCTGCGACTAACGCTGTCCACCTCTAGCCCATACAAGGAGGCTGCAGCCTGGGTTATCTATACGGTAACATAAAAACTCACAAACCAGGAAACCCCCTCCGGCCGATCATCAGCCAGACGCCTGCCCCTATGTATGCCTTGGCTAAACGTCTTAACCAAATTTTGACCCCCTATGTCCTGAGTTGGTACAGCCTGCAGTTGTCAGAAGAATTCCTAGAAGACATCAAGGACACCCCTGGCACCGGGCTTACCACCTCGCTGGACGTAGAGTCCCTGTTTACGAACGTGCCTGTCGACAAAACCATTGGCATCCTCCTTGAGCGTGTCTACAGGAGTCAGTCAACGGTGCCCCTCAACATACCCGAAGCCTTGCTCCGTACGCTGCTGGAGATCTGCACGAAGAAGGCCCCTTTTTCCACCCACCGTGGCCAGATGTACCGCCAAAAGGACGGCGTAACGATAGGCTCCCCACTGGGGATACTCTTCACTAACTTTTACATGGGCACCGTGGAGGAACGAGTCTTTGCTAGGATGCAGCAACCCCACAGATATGGACGATATATCGACGACATCTTTGTTCAAGTCGACGCCGAGAATGAGGTAGAAGCCCTCCGTCAAGCATTTCAGCAGTGCAGCGTGCTGAATTACACGGTTGAATACAGCACCGACGATCGGCTCCCCTTCCTCGACGTTCTTGTGAGTAAGACGGAAGATGGCCTCCGTACTTCCGGCTACACAAAGAAAACCAACCTAGGACTTTGCCTCAATGGTGACAGCAAGTGCCCAGCCAGATTCAAAAGCACAACCATCAGGGCCTTCGTCAGGAGAGCCCTCTCCCACTGCTCGACCTGGCAGGACACTCTTCAGGAACTCGACCGCGCCTCCCAAGTACTCGTAAATAACGAATATTCAAATAAATTAATAAGCAGAGAAGTCCATACAGCCCTGGAGAAATGGTATGGTAGTGAGAGCCTTAACCCCACCCCCAGAATAATATCCAGCTATATTATAAAGTCTTCATGAGTTCACATTACCGTGAAGAAGACTCAGTTAAGAAAATTATTTCTGAAAATGTATTCCCGACCGATGACACCAAAAAATATTGACCTGATTATTTACTACCAGAATCGGAGGACACGCGACTTTATTATGAAAAATAACCCCTCTCCACAGGTACGAGTACCCCCTGAAGCAGACATATGTGGTGTACCAGTATACATGCCCAGTCTGCAGTTGCAGCGGCGCCTACGTTGGTATGAGTACCATGCGCCTGTCAAAGAGACTCTCATACCACGCCCAAGAGAGGCTATCAAGAATCACGGCTGCACCAAACATGAAGAGGCCATCACCCGGGATGTGATCATCCAAAACACGATGGTCATCGGGAAGGCCCTGATGCCTGTCGGTTACGCCTGCTGGGGGCGCTTCTCATCCAGCAAGTAAAACCTACACTAAATACGACACAGGAAGAATTTCTCCTCCTTACGAGCATGAGAAGACCTGCCTCCAACAATGGCACCACGGAGCACGAAAACTCCACGGAAGACAACCCCCCCAAACGAGATACTCCTGCAGCCAACCATAATCAAGTTAGCCATGACGTCCCGCAGCTTAGCGAAATGCCCATCATTGTAACCGCGCCGCTAAGGAGGTCAAGGCGGCTGCAGGACTTACAGCATCACAACCATCAACGTGTGGAAAGTGGCTTGATACCTGGTTCAAGCCACCAATGAAAATGAAGACCTACCCCCACCAGCCAATAGTAGATCAGCATGGGGCAGACCCCCTGCTGTCAACCCCAAATATAAACGAGGACGGACACCGCTCCAAGATCAGTCCACCCTCAGCTTCCCAGCCCGAGGATGTCTGGCAGCTCCAGACGAAAGCTCACTTGCTTCAAGAAAGAGAGAGAGAGAGAGAGAGAGAGAGAGAGAGAGAGAGAGAGATATCGTTAATGACTTTGATAACTATGGTATCATAGTTTATCTGTAAAATTCAAATATATACACCAATTTTGACTGTATTTGATCATGTCCTCCATAGGCGCTCTACTAGCCTGTCTAAGTAGCACGGAAAAAGCCGCTATTCGGAAAATAGAGAAGAATCTCTACAGGTGTAACGCTGCTGAGGTAGGCATTACTTTTAATAAAGTATTATTATTATTATTATTATTATTATTATTTTTCGGAAAATATTTCATTTATCCATTATATGGTGTAGTGCTAATCAGGTACAACTTCCGTTTATTATTATTATTATTATTATTATTATTATTATTATTATTATTATTATTATTATTATTATTATTATTATTATTATTATTATTATTCGTCATATGAAGAGGGAAACCCTTTCCGCTTTCAGTATATTTTGCTCAAAAAATTTAATTACTTCATTTTGTTTAAATAATGCCCCACATTCTCTATCCTCCAAAGAATTGTTATTGGTATTAGTTCACCTTCATATATTTGACTTGAGCAGATAGCGCTTGCATTATTGTCCTTCGATGATGTGGCTGTAATGGATGTTTGTTTACCCTTTAGTCATTGCTTAGTTGACTGAAGCCTGGGGAACGAAAAAGAGGACTTGTTGATACTGCTGTTGGTAGTGATGATGGATGATAAGGTTGGAATAAGTGAAAGAGCTCACTTATTTGCTATTCGCTAGTATCTCTCTCTCTCTCTCTTCCTCTCTCTCTCTCTCTCGCTCTCCTCTCTCTCTCTCTCTCTCTCTCTCTCTCTCTCTCTCTCTCTCTCTCTCTCTCTCCACATGTGTTATATCTTCCGTCCAATAAAAGTGAAATTTTCGTATAATAATCTAATTTGAATAGCGACCAACGGAGTGAAGGACCACTGTATTCAAGTCTATAATGTAACCCACTTTCTTCAATGGATATTCCTATTTTCCTCCTTGACCCCTTTTCCTCCCCATCCCAAAATTTCTCCTCACTTGGTTCTAAGTCTTACGAAGCCTTGGCCGTGGACATCAACTCTTGCCTAGTGCAGTGTTCCTTTGCTTCCTGACACAGACACTGTAATTGCTTCATAACGCCGAGTAAGTAGACCGTTAAGGCGCTCGAATACCTCGATCAAGAACGGGAACTGTCATTTGCGCCTATGTAAGGATAGTTAGGAACCTTTTCAAATGGCTACATTTGCTTTTTATATTGTGTCATTTTGTCCAATTGCAAGATATATGTCATCATAATAGTTAATTCACGTTTTGTAAATTAGTCTCTCTCTCTCTCTCTCTCTCTCTCTCTCTCTCTCTCCTCTCTCTCTCTCGACCTCTCTCTCTCCTCTCTTTTCTCTCTCTCTCTCTCTCTCTCTCTCTCCTTTTTACTGGCAATCCTACAGTAGAAGTTTCCATAAATTCTTCCAATTCGTTCACCTAAGCTTTCCTTCCTCTATTACCTAAATGTGAAAAAAGACTTAATTTTTTATTTACCAATTTTTGGGGGAAACGAGTGACTTGCTTTCTTGTACTTCCGAGGCAATGCTCTCACATTTATTTTCATGAACAGTATATATATGCACAAATATACCTTGGGTACAATATTGATACTCAACATTCAATGAAGACCACTAGAATACAGCGGGAGTTTGAAAATTATTGGTGCGTTTTTGCTCGTATGTGAAATGATTTGCTCCGTACGAAATTGGGCTAACAAAGTTTTTTTTTATCACAATGCAAAGAACATTTGTCTAAATGAATTGTGTATTTTGGAAGTTTATGTATATATAATTAATATATATATATATACTATATATATATATATATATATATTTACATAATATATATATATAGAGAACCAAATGTATATATATAATATATAGAAGATATTATATGATATAAGTGTGTAATATATATATATATATATGTATATATATATATTATATATATAGATAATTATATGTATATATATATATTCTATATATTATATATATATATATATATATGTATATATATATTATATATTATATATATATACATATATATATATATATAATATACATATATATATATATATATCTATTAATATTGATAATAATATTATATATATATTTTTATAATATATATCATATAATATAATAATATTTTATTTATATATAATATATATTCATATGTTTTATAAATAATATATATATAATATATCCATATATATAATATATATATATATATACTATATATATATACCTATATTATAGTTATATATATATATAGATTATTTATATATATATTATAATTTTATATTTATATAATATATATACTATATATATATAAATATATATATATGTATATATATATATATATACATAATCTCATTAGGGAAACCATAGGGAAAGGCATTCCCTGGCACGGGATTATCGCCTCGCTGGACGTAGAGTCCCTGTTTACGAACGTGCCTGTCGACGAAACCATTGACATCATCCTTGAGTGTGTCTACAGGAGTCAGTCGACGGCGCCCTTCAACATACCCGAAGCCTCGCTCCGTACGCTGCTGGAGATCTGCACGAAGAAGGCCCTTTTCTCCACCCACCGTGGCCAGATGTACCGCCAAAAGGACGGCGTAGCGATGGGGCTCCCCACTGGGGGTACTCTTGCTCACTTTTACATGGGCACCGTGGAGGAACATGTGTTTGCTAGGATGCAGCAAACCCCGCAGATATGGACGATATATCGACGACATCTTTGTTCAAGTCGACACCGAGAATGAGATAGAGGCCCTCCGTCAGGCATTTCAGCAGTGCAGCGTGCTGAATTACACGGTTGAATACAGCACCGACGATCGGCTCCCCTTCCTCGACGTTCTTGTGAGTAAGACGGAAGACGGCCTCCGTACTTCCGGCTACACAAAGAAAACCAACCTAGGACTCTGTCTCAATGGTGACAGCAAGTGCCCCGCCAGATTCAAAAGCACAAACGTCAGGGCCTTCGTATATATATATATATTATATATATATATATATATAATATATATATATATATATATATAGTATAGATATATATATATATATATATATAGTATATATATATATATATATATATATATATATATATATATATATATATATATATATATATATTATATATATATATATATATATATATATATAGTATATATATATATATATATATATATATATATATATATATATATATATATGTATGTATATATTATATATATAAATGTACGTACATATGTATGTACTATGTATGTGTGTATGTATATATGTACCAGCATTACTGTGAAGTGTATTGAGCAATTTCAACGAAACTGGGTATACATATGACTTGCTATCTTGAACAGAATAATGTGCTGATAAGACAGCACTAACATCAAAGGGCACCAAAGGTGGTTGGGGTTGGAAGGGCTTCCCTGAAAATGGGCTTCTTATGCCGTAGACTTAGCAACTAAATAAACGTTTAAAATTTATCATACCTCATTTCGGTATATACATAGGACTTACAAAATGGAAAAGAATGCTGTGGGGATAATGCCGTGTCCACACGCAGACACAAAGGCATTCTCTGTAAATGTGCAATTTAAGCCGACAAACTCACGAAATGCCCATGTTTGTTGTTAAAGAGGGCACACACATGCCCTTGTTCTGACTTTGAATATGAAACGACGACGCTGCCAGACACAAAATCACTTTCAGTCTGTTTCTATCCTGACTGAGTTAAGAACATTTTTTATTTGTTCATAGATTTATTACTGTGCATCATGTCCAACTCAAACACGTATTGGTCTCGGGATAACATTATTGAATTAACTGAATTAATGTAAGAACATGAATATTTGTGGAAAGTAAGAAGTGTTTCATATAGGAATAGAAACCAACGTGCTGCAGCCCTCAAAGAGGTGACCGATAAGATTACCAAAAAAAGCTTCAAAGAAGTCGGGAAGTGGAACAGATGGTATATATACGCCAAAGTTGTGGCGTTTTAATTATCTAGTTTCTTCTTTATACATGCACCAATTATTAAGGTATAGAGCGCTATCTTCAGTGGTTTCCAACCTTTTCTATTCTCGCCCACCTTCATTGAATAGCACATTCTATGCGCCCCTCCCCCCCCCCTTAAACGCTGTAAGTTACTTGCATAGTCAGGACATGTCAATAATTAACAATATTATATATACATATATATATATATATATATATAAATTCTACTGATTACATTACATTGACTGGTACAATATTACACACACACATACACACGCACACACACATTTATATATATAATATATATATATATATATAGATATATATATATATAAATATAATTAAAAAAATAAAATATATATATATAAATATATATATATAAAATATATATATACTATATATATATATATATATATATATACTTAAATATTAAATATATATATTATTTTTTTAAATATATAAAATACTTAATATATATATAGTATATCTAATATATATATATATATAGGTATATAGTATATATATCATATAATATATGGATATTAAATATTATTTAAATAATAAATAAATATATATAATATATATATATATATATATCTAAAAATATGATATATATATATATATAAAAAGATATATTTAGAAAAATATATAAAATTATAATATAATATATATATTATAATTAATATATCTATATATATATATAAATATATATATATAGATATGTGTGTGTGTCTGAGTGTGTGTGTAATATTGTACCAGTCACTGTAGTGTAATCAGTACAATTTTCATATTTGCAAAACGTTACTTTCGTTATCTTTTATAATTGTTTTTGATAATATAGAATTTGAAATAGTTTATATCTTTAGACAACTAAATTTCATATCTATATCCGAAATATTTTGTGGGTATTTTGAAATTCTTAATTCCATCATAATTATTAATTTTCAGATATAATTATCCCATTCATCAAGCATTTGCGGCCCCCCTGGCAGCCCTTCGAGCACCTCCAGTGGGGCACGCCCCACAGGTTGGAAACCACTGCCGTAACCCACCGTTTGGACAAAGTTTTGGTCAGAGGTTGCATACTTTGTATGGTAAAGACATAGTCTGAAGACAGAGTTCGACCGTGTGGATGCGCCATAAAACATCAGTGGTACCAAGAGGGTGGGGTTGGGAAGGGGGTGACCTGTAAAAAGAAATAATAAATAAATAAATAGAAAACGATACTAGTAACTAATCCTTGGTTTTTGAGGTCTCCGAGATGAATGGTGACACTCCTGATCCCCTTTAAGTCCAAGTTCAGTACCGATAGGAAGGTTGGAGTGAAAAGTGGTGAAAAATAAATTTTTAAAGATTGCAGATATTAAGATGAATCATAACACTCCAAGTTCAGCCTCGATAGGAATGGGGGGAGGTGTGGGAAGGGAGAAATAATAATGCCAAAAATGCTGGGCAATGTAATTGCAGCAACAATCTTAACAGGAAAGGTTGGGAGTGAGAGAGAAAGTGAAAGGCAGGTATTAGGAAAGCACAATTAAGATTTCCTTTCGTCTTCATCCACGGGGGACTCTTGCTTTGTTAGCCATAACTTTATCCTTTCATCCTCGAATGTAGGAGGCCGTGATTATTGATGCATTCTATGAAGTTCAAATTTACACAGATTTCTTGACGCTTGGTGACTGTGTTCATGGTATTGCATCATATTGTGTCATGTACAAGCCTCGCACATTTTCACTTTGACCCAAGGTCATTCTGACAAATGTTAAGTATCAAATTAAGGTCTAATACCTTCCGTGACATGCCTTAGTTGTTCATGTTTTCTTGACTATAGTTGTTCAGAAATTTCGTATGCTAAAACATTCAACCATTTATTTTAAGCTCATTGGTCTACATTAAAAATACAATTTTTTTTTCATAATCGCTTGCACGGCATCACATTGTTTTCTGTACCGATTTTTTTTTACAAAGTTCG
This sequence comes from Macrobrachium nipponense, assembly GCF_015104395.2. Taxonomy (NCBI): domain Eukaryota; kingdom Metazoa; phylum Arthropoda; class Malacostraca; order Decapoda; family Palaemonidae; genus Macrobrachium; species Macrobrachium nipponense. The sequence goes on along the minus strand of NC_087202.1, from coordinate 65,768,818 downwards.
TTCTCTCCTGTCCATTGCAAAAGTTTTGTATCGAAGGGCAGTGAAAATTTTAGGTGAACATAGTCTGCTAAAGTTGATTAACTTTATATTTATGTTCATACTGTTGTCTTTTATTAAAAGCCTTTGAAATGGTATGGAAAATACGGTACATTTATTGCATGTATGAAACAAAAAATAAGTAAATTCTGCGGGTAAGTTGCCGGATCCTCAGTTATACTTCCTGGAGAGGGAATTGAGGCCTGACTTTTCTCTCCTCGTAGGCACGGACCCCGACCAACACACTGCTGTTAGTAGGTGTATTTGTTTTTCGTTTTGTTCCCAGCATTAGCTCTTTCGTCAAGTGTTTTATTATTGCTCTCTTGCCCTAGGACTGCCGCACTGTCCTTGATTGCTGTGATGTGTTTGCCTTGTAGCAGTAAAGGAAGACTTCCTATGCTCCTCTTCCTGAATGCCGTTATTTGTTTTCTCTTTCCACGAGAAAAAGGCTTCCTTGTTTTTCGTGATCATTTTTACTTTTAGGTTCTTAGAACAATTTACAGTTTGGGATTTTGTTTATTTGCCATTTTATCTTTATATATCTTTATATTCTTTAACAAAAACGTTTGTCTGTATGATTGCTTGGTGACTGGACCCCCGATACTGATATTCATTTCATATTTCCCCTAATTAGTAGTTTAGTAGAGGAATAATTTCCTTAAGTTGAGTATTCTTATTTAGTCTCTCAAAGAGGAGAAGGTGACCACTAGAGAAATAGAAAAGCATTTTCTTGGTATGATTGCGATACCGCTCGGCTTTTGAATAATAATTTTCATCCTTGAATTTTCAGTGGTAGTGGATTTGTTGTCGCGATTTTATTTTGTAAATTAGAATTATTTTTAGAGTACTGCAAATGCATGTGAACCAGTAAACGACTTTCATACACTACTCGAATTTCCAAAATAATCTTCTTCCTGTCTCGTGGAAGTCTATACCACCGTACGGCCAACCATTGGAAATTCAACATCAGTAAATTCTTAATTGGTATAATGGATGTATGAAGAAAAGAACAGTAATAATAGTTGAGATATTGTCTTACAGCGGAAAACATGATCTCTTATGTGGAAGTTCTAGTGAAAAAAAAAAGGTCTACGTATCAGTGGAAAGTTTATAGCTCCCAGTATCATGTTAGAATGGGGGAGGAGGGGAAGAACTACGAATTAAAGAATAGATGGTGTGGGGGTGGCAATGAAAATGGAAAGGTAAACCCTCGATATACAAGGAACCAAGCAGCTGATAAACTCTTAATTGTGGGTAGGGTGTTTGACTGTCGATGAACATGTTTTGTGTAAAACTGTCAGCTGACAACATATTATGTTGTCAACTTATTTTTTCTCGCTGTGCAAATGACAGGTGAGACGGAGGCCAAGTTTTTGTCGTTACTGCTTCGAATCTAGTTTGCTCAGGGAGAATCACATCTTGACACTTTATTTTAAACAAAATCAAAAACTTTCATTAAGAATATCAGCAGACCTGAGACTGGCAGAAATGCTACATCCCTATAAAGTAAGAGAGAGAGAAGAGAGATGAACTCATTCTAGACCATCAGCCCTCCAACAAAAAAATGAGCATTTTGTTGTCTGCAGTGTTTCCACTGGTACAGGTGATGGTGATGATCGCTTACTAACGATCTCGTCATTCATCACTTGGAGCCGGCTAGGAAATCTGTGATAATTTTGTTCTTGTTTACGCCACCGAGGCTAACTCTTAATGTGTATTATTATCATCTAGCGGTCGTTATCCACTGCGCGGAAGGTATCAAGGTTCTTATTTCTGAACACAGAATTCAGTGAACGATGGATTTTTCTGTGGTAAAAAAAATTGTGTCATACATTGTCCAGAGGGCAATTTGGGAAAGATGGACGTCTATAAATAGTGCTGAGGGAGCATATTGTGTTCAAAAGTATTGTTCAATTCTCGTAAACAAAATATTAGTAACAATGTTAGCCTCGTATTCACTGAGAAAAATAGATATAAGCAACACTTAAATGAAACTTTATATTGCAAAATGCAATCACTATACAAATACAACCGGCTGAAGCAATATTGTTTTTCTTTACAGGACCAGTGGGTATCTCTTTCGGTCAACTTACTGGAAGAATTGTCTGGCTATACCCCAGCCTAGGACCAGATTCAGGCAAAAAGTGAGTGGTATAACTTTCCAGACAGGCTACTGAATTCGCCCCCCACCCTCTTCCAAATGTTGCTTCTCGTCGCCCATAGTGATGGAAAGGTAAGAAGAAAAAGTGTTTGGAAAGAAAATGTGAATGGACGAGATATAGCAGATTGCGAGGTGTTGCAGCCTAAAATACGATGCTGGAAGAAAAAGAGAATGCTTGGGAATTAATTAGAATGCTAGAATTTTAACGAATGTACTATATCCTGGTCCTTGAGTACATTATGACCAAATGGAAGTTTTTTTTTCTTTCTTTTGTGAGCCTAAAATCACGGAAAGACAATGTATATTTGTATAAAAGAGAAAGCATCTTGGTTTGGGTATTTGAGTGAGGACGTCAGGTGTGAGAAAGTATCAATGCTTATGGAGAAATTACATATTTATATATATATATATATACTATAATATATATATATATTATATATATAATATATATATATAGATATATATATATATACACACATCGAGCTACAATGTCCTTTAATATCTAATTCGCTCTACTCGGAATTAATATATTTACATATATGCTTAATCGAAGGGGAATTTTTTTTCTCGGTTAAGCATATATGAAAATATATCAATTCCGAGGTAGAGCGAATTAGATATTAAAGGAAATTGTAGCTCGATGTAGTGTATTAATCACGGTAATATGATATGACTTATATATATATATATATATATATATATATATATATTATATATATATATGAATGCAATTTACTTAAATATGACGTAAGTACTAGTTATAAATAATAGTATATAGTCATAATGGAGCCTCTACATTTAGTAGGACGGCCATTTCACTGTTGTAAAATAATAGAGAAATAAAAAAAATAGAGAAATAAAAAAAGGGTGTTCGTTGTTTGGCAAAGAAGTAACGTGGAACCTCGGTATACGTAAATGCTGTGTCTGGTGACTAAGGTATTATAAACTGTGCGTAAGTGTAGCGTGCAGTTTCGTGCTTTTCCATTTTCATTATTTGCGTTGTTTGAAATGGATCTTTGCGCCCGTAGTATACGTTCGCAGGTGTATTTTGGTGTGCATATAAACTGTTCTGGCTGAGGGAGGATGTTTTCCGGATCTTGAATTGAGCGACTGACTCCTTGAGACGTTCATCTTGAAGTCTCTGGAAGAGATCTCCAGAGTTGTCGTCCAGTGGCGATGGCTTCAGTTCTGCTTCTTTGCATTTGGTTATTTCACTCACAGTGTTACTTTCTGCTTATCTATTTAGAATATAAGAAATATGCTGATGTAAATCTAGCTTGAAGAATTTACACGAAAGGTTTTTAACTTTGACCAAAGAACCTTTTATAGGAGAATCTCTCGTAAACATATGAACATTAAGGGAGTGATTACTGAGTATAAATGCCAGACTACAAGAGTAATTCTTGTCTCACCACCAATCGCTGTAACTTTCAGTAGTTTCCTTTCCTCGTGATTATCGATTATCTTTAATGGTTCAGTTGATTTTACACGTCTCCTGATTTAATGATGATTTTTAAAACTGTAATGGACGTTCTTGTACTTCCGTATATGAACAATTTCTGTTTCAACATTTTGAAATTCACTGTTGTGGTCTATATGGATGGGCCATGATGATGTCAAATTTCATTTTATTCCAATGAAGGAAAATACTATACCTTCAAATATTGTGCAAATATCTAATGTATGGGATTTCCTTTTCATTTTAGGACTGTGAATACAGACACAGAAGCTTAGTAAATATTAATGTATGTATTTATTCATGGTCTATAAATCGTCCATTGCTTCTTACAAATATCGGTCAAGAGATTTGTGAAAATATTAAATCAGAACATTGTGATTTCGGATTTATAATCATAATGAAATCATTTGAGCTGACTTAACTTCCAACGACGCGTCGTCCGTGTTTAATATAAATCAGCACACCAGTATTCAGTTATTGGCAAAGGTTTTTTCTTTATATTATCCCAAGTCTGCAGCCGAATTCATTTGAATGGTTAATGCCCAAAGCAGCTTCATTCCGAATGCAAATACCCCAAAGGGTTTATTAACCACTCGCCAGCGATATCCAACTCGAGTTAATTGTAAAAGTGGTCTCTTTCGCCTACCTTTCCGTTCATACTTTGGTGTAGTGAGTGTTTGTAGACGGTGTGGTTATATTTTGGAATACTTTATTGCGAAAACAATTAGCGATATATAAATGTGACTATTTCATTACTCATCCCTATTTCTTTCAGCATCATCACCTGTTATATTAATTTTCACTATTTCTGAACTTAAGGAGGTATCTTATAGCAATCAATTCAGTGTGTGTGAAAGGGTTGGCAAATTATCCAAAAATATCTTCGTTTCTTTTGGCAGTATTTCAGATAAAGTTCGAAATCGGTTCAGACTTACGTGTTGTGTTTCAAGTTCATGGTGAATCCCTGAAATTTACTGCCTCATAATTGGTTTGTTCATTCTCCTGATATTTCATTTTTTCATATTCGGCCTCTTGCCTTGTTTGGAGTACGGCGTTATCTGCACTCTCTCTCTCTCTCTCTCTCTCTCTCTCTCTCTCTCTTCTGAGGGTCTCGATTACAGGTGGAGTGACCATTTTTTTTTTTATTTTTCGTATGTATTTAATCATAAAAAATTTTGCCAGCAAATGGTAAATCACGATGGAATGTGGATTAATTTTGCTTTTTATATTGTAAACTTGGCCTTTTTCTCTCGCTCTGAGATGTACTTCACAACAGCTGTTCCCTTCTCTATGCGACTTTACTTAAATTGAGAAAATACTCTTGCCTTCATTAAAACATTAAATAACAGAATAAAAGAAGCATGGTGGGGGGGGGGGGGGGGGGGGGGGGGGTTGCTGTTAGTCTAACGGATGAATTTTTGTTTTTGTTTTCATCTTAAATGACTTAATCTCGTTAATCATTTGTTCATTATGATTTGACTAAGCCATGGAATAACGTTTGATGTTGCAGCTTGTAAGAAGTTTAAGGAAGGTAGGGTTTTTACCTCAGGTTTATATCATATTACCACTACATATTTGCATTGAAAATTCCGGGTAATGTTGCCGCTGTGTGCGAGTCCTTTAGATAGGCAGCTCGCGAGAACCCAAGTTTCTCTGGGTTATCTTGCTGGAAGTGAGCCTGTGATTATGGAAATAATACCAGTTTCACTGCTGTCTCCTTATCAGAGCGAAATTTTTTCTCTGAAATTCAGAAAGTGTGTTAAGGCTTGTTAAATTCGGACTCCCTTCGAGGTTAGGGAGATAAGACAGTTGGGTCAATGTGAAGTCTCGAGTTGTTCGCATCTGCCGATGCAGATGATTTTTTTAAGTAAAAGTAGGTTAATAGTTTTATTGAGTTTTCTTCTGCAGCAGTTGCATGACGCAAGTCGTGTAGATTTCATCTGGTTAAATTTTATGTTCGTTTCTATTTCATTTATGAAATTGACATGTTACTTTGCTCTTAAGTATTAGCTTGTAGAGTACGTTTTTGTTTTGGAAATTATGTACTATGTCTAGTCTCTAACTTTCAGTTGCTATATCTCTTTCAAAGCTATAATTAAAAAAGGGAATTAAATGTACATTTCTTTTATATTTGTTAGAAGAATAATTGGATTTTCATAAAAATAAGATGCTTTATGTTATATTTTTTAACCACTCCAAAAATTGTGGCTTACTAGCAAATATTCGCCTATGCAATTATTCTTTTGTTTGTTTGTTTGTATGGTATTTCTACGTTGCATGGAACCAGTGGTTATTCAGCAACGGGACTTACGGCTTTACGTGACTTTCGAACCACGTCGAGAGTGAACTTCTTTCACGAGAAATACACATCTCTGACACCTAAATAGAATGCCCGAGAATCGAACTAATGGCCACTGAGGTGGCAGGCCAACACCAAGCCGACCACACCACTGAGGTGCTATTCTTTTGTTAAAGGTAAGATTTTGTTCCTAGACTTAGGTGTGTTAAATTTCTTCACTTATTATAAATACATTAAACTTTGCAATTTCTAGCCAGAAATCACTTGAAATTATCTACACATTCTTGCACTTCAAGTTACCTTATGAATGCATAAATTATCCACCAAAAGCGAGCAGAATGACTTTTAAAGAAAATAATATCCCAAGCCAGTTACAGAACAAGTGTTCCATAGGCCTTGATATTAATACTAATAGATATTTCGATTAATAGCTATCTTTTCCATATAATCTATTCTATCGCCATCTTTAATTCTTCAATGAACAGGTAATTCCTACAAATAAGTTCTTTAGTAACCGAGATTACATCTCAAAAGGCTTAGAAACCTTAGATTATTCTCCTAAGTTTATACACCATTTCACAACATACAGGCAGTTTGAACACAGCATAAAACTTCAACACTCAAAGAGAACTTGTAGTAATTCCTATTTTGAAAGTTTTACGACTATTAGGCTTATTAGGTCTACTAGTGTGATGCTGCAGAGATAGTTGAGTTTAGCAGTCCGATGTGCAATGTTAAGCGTGCTAACATTGCTAGCATTGCTATAATTATCACACCGTGCTTTGAGCTTAAAAACAAGAAAACAATCGTTCATATCACACTGACTACGAATTATACCAATGATCACATTTATATAGCCATAGGGAAAATAGTGTTAGTTGTGAATTCGCAAACTTGTCCACATGTATGACATTAGGAATTAAAAAAAAAAAAAAAAAAAAAGGCTCAACACTACTCAGCAACCGGTACGTAGCGTCTGAGATTTTGGTCGATGCAAAAAGAATTATGTCGCCTGATTTGAGCATGATTTACCACTGCGCTTAAGGAAAAATAACTTCGCCCATTGTATTCGAAAATGTCAATTTCACGGTCGTCTCGCAAATGCCTGCAGTTTGTCTATTTGATATTAAAAGGAACGTTTCGTTTCATTTTATGAGCAATATTTCCCAAATGGCCAACCATTCGTTGTCATTCATGAGAGAGAGAGAGAGAGAGAGAGAGAGAGAGAGAGAGAGAGAGAGTAATGTGTTATCTGGCACAGAAAGAATGGTCTTCCTAATTCTTAAGGAACTTAGTTTGGTCTAGGTAATAGGTCTGATTTGAATTTATCACTTAACTTGCATCTCCTTTCAAAAACTGAATGTGGAGTTTTAGAATGTATTCTGTGAATGTAGTGTATCCTAGACTCATCCTTAGCCGTTTTGATTAAAGAAGTTATTTTGTTCGTCAGCTATCGCAGAGGGGGAAGTATTAAACCTGACATTGTCAGAGAAAAATGAAGTTTCTGGGTACTTGTTATCATGGGAAATGTTATTCAAATCTCCCTTGTACCAGTCTCCTCCGCGGAACTCTCTCTCTCTCGTCATTTGGTATACACCCACGTGCAGGCCACTTATGTCAAGGAAACCCATTTACTTATATTTCATTTGCAAGGCATTTGCCAGCCTGTAAATTAGATAGAAATCAGTCCCTTGCAGCTTGCTAACGATAGTTTTCCTTTAGGAAGTTTGGAGAAATCCGATCAAGTCGTACCATTCGGTCTAACAACAGGCTAGTGTGGGCGAGAGCTTTTAGTTCACTGTATTGATAGCTTTGAAAAAGTTGCTTCTTGTTGGTTGATTGGAAAAGTTTGGACAGAAGTCAGATTTTGTGCAGCTTTCCAAGCAGCTTTCAATGTAGTGGAACTCTTCACGCATTGAATTGAGGATTTTTTGAAATGGAAATAAAATAGTTTTGTTTGGTTTGTCTTTTATACAAAATTATTACTGTTCTTTCTCCAAAAATAAATTAATTTCTTTACATTTCCAGTCTCCTGTGGAAAGCTTTCGGCCATCAGTGTACCTCATGCGATGCACTGTAGGCATTACTAAAGGTTCATTGCAGCATCCCTTCGGCCCCTAGCTGCAACCCCTTTCAATCCTTTTACTGTACCTCCATTCATATTTCTTCCATCTTGCTATCCGTCCTCTCCTACTCCCAATTTCCTTTCCAGCGCTGAATGACCTCAAAGGGCTAAACTCTACATTCCATTCCATTCCATTCCTATGGCTTTCGGTGGTGTGACTTTGTTCCATTTGCTTCACCTTGCGTTTGCTTTACTTACTGAGCCTGCTTTCTCTTTCACAAGCGCTATAAGAGTTTATAGCGTGATTAATGACGATACCTCGAAAAAAATCCGCGGGAAGAGAGACCTCTCGAAGCAGATTTGAGGAGCATTTGCGATGACAGTGACTGGGTTATCTCACCTTGCTTACTCATGCTTCTTCTTTCTTAAAAGTTAGCCATTAATTAAACAAAAATGCCATTCAACAGGTTATTAAAACCCATGAAGGGTTAGTCCCGTTATTGCTCCTCGCGTGGTGCACTGCAGGCATTATAAACTATGTATTATTTACCGGGTCCCTTCGGCACATAGCTGCACCCATTTTTTAGCCTTTTACTTTACCGTCAGTACTCACCAACGTGGTATTGCTCAAGTAAACTGCCAGATCCTATTAGCACACAGTTGATTTTTCCAGTTACCCTTAATTGTTATCGTGTGCCACTCTATTGATATTGGTTATTCCGTGAACGTTGGTCATATTTGCTGCCTTTTAATATATCATTAATTTTTAGTAAAACTAATTAGCTGTCATTGGCTAAAATTACCTAGGTATCTTGTCTATTCTCATTACTACATTTAATTTCAAAAACTTGATGTAATAATTATTAGCCCATTTAGTCTATCATTACCTCCCCATTATCAAGTAGTCCATTGTTAATTTCCACCATCATTTAGCAGTCATTTTATGACTACTTTGTAGTCTATTAAGAAACCGTCAGCTTTAAAAACTTTATATCAGGATTCTTCCGAAAGCAAATAAAATCCAGCTTTATGAACTTTCCCGTTCTTGTTTCATGGTAACTAGTTTACTTTCGTCGTTTTTTCAGAGGACATGATAATCCGGCTGCCGAGGGACTTAACCTGGTTTTAACGTTGTAAGTTTATTTTTTGCTGATTCTGCTTACGTGGAAAATCAGTTTTGAGAAATTCTTTACTGGACAGTTTTTAGGATTGAGCATTTCCTGATATCAAAATATAATTATTTCAACCTTCTCATACCAAAGCGTTTTTCATATTTGGGAAAGTTTTTACGAATTGCTATCACTTATGTTTTTAAGATAAAAAGCTCTTTCTGGTCCCATTTGTAAGCTAAAGACCAATGTTTATGACGTAATCACCAAAAGTGTGAAAAATGTACTTAATTGGTGTGACAAGTGGCCAAAGAAAAAAATTCGTTTCAGACGTGAATTATGTCACAAGAAAAGAATTTGTTAAATGGTGTCATTCTTTAAAATTTTATTCATTGTCATTGCCAGCCTTCAGTCTACGTCCAGAGTCACCAACTTGGAGGAGATCGCTGACACCCCCCTCCCCCGCTCCCAGGCCCAGCCCCGACTTTTTTTTAAGGAATTTTATATTTGTGGGTAGTAGTGACTTTGTCTTGTCTTTTATCCAACCATAGTTAGAAGCGTCTTCTTTTGGCTGATGAAACTGAAGTGCATTCTTCCAAATGTACGTCTGCATGTGACCACGATTCACGTTTTCAACAAATGCCTCTGTTGTCGGGGGTGTGATACCTCCCCCGTCCACGTTTTTACTCTAGCTTTCTGACATAGATTTAGCTTTTGGCTGTCCATACCAAGCTCCTATGAACTTTTTGGCCTGTTCTTATACATCTACCCATTCAGCTTCTAAATTTCCATTAAGCTCAAGAGATGAAGCTCTAGTACGTTTCAAAACATTTACCATCTAGCATTGTGGGAATAATATTGTGGAGTTTCTGCACAGTTGCTTTGATGTCAATAACACTTCTTCCCTTGATTGGTGATTCCATTATCACTGATGTCTGTAGTCTTTGCGGAAGATAGTGCTATAGTAAAAGGTCATGGACGTCCGTGTCATCATTAAGGACAGTCACTGGCTTTCAATAATTTAGTAACTGTGATATGTATAGTCTTCTGCACAATTCTGCTTCCTCATGGCTAGTTGAAAGGTCAGTTCTTGTTCTTCAACTACCCATCCCAATTTCTACAGGTGTTTGTGCTTGTCTAGTTATACGAAGTTTGTATTGAGATTGATGGATATTGGTATCCTGAAGGAGACTTTTGCAAATTATTTCAATCAACTGTTTCTTATTCTGCGTTACAGTTATAGTAAGATTTTGTGAAGCCAAAGGAGATGTGGGACTCAGCTGAAATACTCCGGTGCCTTCTTTTCTTCTTGAGATCCTTGTAGAACCTTTGGTGTTAAAATCATAATATCTATCAAAATTAAAGTAGACATCCCCTTTTTTTAATAATAATAATAATAATAATAATAATAATAATAATAATAATAATAATAATAATAATAATAATAATAATAATAATAATAATAATAATAATAAAACAAAGATTCACAGACATCACGACAGACACAGTCAGACACCAACTAAAGAAAATGCCAAACTGGAAAGCCCCAGGTCCGATGAAGTCCATGGATACTGGCTTCAAAAACTTCAAGGCCCTACACCCACGAATAGCAGAACAACTCCAGCATTGTATCTCAAATCACCAAGCACCCAAATGGATGACCACAGGAAGAACATCCGTAGTACAAAAAGACAAGAGTAAGGGAAATATAGCCAGTAACTACAGGCCTATCACCTGCCTACCAATAATGTGGAAGTTACTAACAGGTATCATCAGTGAAAGGCTATACAACTACCTAGAGGAGACAAACACCATCCCCCACCAACAGAAAGGCTGCAGAAGGAAGTGTAGGGGCACAAAAGACCAGCTCCTGATAGACAAAATGGTAATGAAGAACAGTAGGAGAAGGAAAACCAACCTAAGCATGGCATGGATAGACTATAAGAAAGCCTTCGACATGATACCACACACATGGCTAATAGAATGCCTGAAAATATATGGGGCAGAGGAAAATACCATCAGCTTCCTCAAAAATACAATGCGCAACTGGAATACAATACTTACAAGCTCTGGAATAAGACTAGCAGAGGTTAATATCAGGAGAGGGATCTTCCAGGGCGACTCACTGTCCCCACTACTCTTCGTAGTAGCCATGATTCCCATGACAAAAGTACTACAGAAGATGGATGCCGGGTACCAACTCAAGAAAAGAGGCAACAAAATCAACCATCTGATGTTCATGGACGACATCAAGCTGTATGGTAAGAGCATCAAGGAAATAGATACCCTAATCCAGACTGTAAGGATTGTATCTGGGGACATCAGGATGGAGTTTGGAATAGAAAAATGCGCCTTAGTCAACATACAAAAAGGCAAAGTAACGAGAACTGAAGGGATAAAGCTACCAGATGGGATACAAATACCTGGGAATAATGGAAGGAGGAGATATAAAACACCAAGAGATGAAGGACACGATCAGGAAAGAATATATGCAGAGACTCAAGGCGATACTCAAGTCAAAACTCAAACGCCGGAAATATGATAAAAGCCATAAACACATGGCAGTGCCAGTAATCAGATACAGCGCAGGAATAGTGGAATGGACGAAGGCAGAATCTCCGCAGCATAGATCAGAAAACCAGGAAACATATGACAATACACAAAGCACTACACCCAAGAGCAAATACGGACAGACTATACATAACACGAAAGGAAGGAGGGAGAGGACTACTAAGTATAGAGGACTGCGTCAACATCGAAAACAGAGCACTGGGGCAATATCTGAAAACCAGTGAAGACGAGTGGCTAAAGAGTGCATGGGAAGAAGGACTATAAAAGTAGACGAAAGACCCAGAAATATACAGAGACAGGAGAAAGACAGAAAGAACAGAGGGACTGGGCACAACAAACCAATGCACGGACAATACATGAGGCAGACTAAAGAACTAGCCAGCGATGACAATTGGCAATGGCTACAGAGGGGAGAGCTAAAGAAGGAAACTGAAGGAATGATAACAGCGGCACAAGATCAGGCCCTAAGAACCAGATATGTTCAAAGTACGATAGACGGAAATAACATCTCTCCCATATGTAGGAAGTGCAATACGAAAAATGAAACCATAAACCACATAGCAAGTGAATGCCCGGCACTTGCACAGAACCAGTACAAAAAGAGGCATGATTCAGTGGCAAAAGCCCTCCACTGGAGCCTGTGCAAGAAACATCAGCTACCTTGCAGTAATAAGTGGTACGAACACCAACCTGAAGGAGTGATAGAAAACGATCAGGCAAAGATCCTCTGGGACTATGGTATCAGAAACAGATAGGGTGATACGTGCAAACAGACCAGACGTGACGTTGATTGACAAAGTCAAGAAGAAGTATCACTCATTGTTGATGTCGCAATACCATGGGACACCAGAGTTGAAGAGAAAGAGAGGGAAAAAATGGATAAGTATCAAGATCTGAAAATAGAAATAAGAAGGATATGGGATATGCCAGTGGAAATCGTACCCATAATCATAGGAGCACTAGGCACGATCCCAAGATCCCTGAAAAGGAATCTAGAAAAATTAGAGGCTGAAGTAGCTCCAGGACTCATGCAGAAGAGTGGTGATCCTAGAAACGGCACACATAGTAAGAAAAGTGATGGACTCCTAAGGAGGCAGGATGCAACCCGGAACCCCACACTATAAATACCACCCAGTCGAATTGGAGGACTGTGATAGAGCAAAAAAAAAAAAAAAAAAAAAAAAAAAAAAAAAAAAAAAAAAAAAAAATAATAATAATAATAATAATAATATCCTTTATTTCAGCTGAGGGCCATATGCATGGAATATACAAAATACAGACAGCAACATACACAATCTAGACACTTGAAGCATGATAAAAAATGAATAAACGGCACTTATCCACACAATAGCTTAAGTAGCATAAAAGATAGTAATCATAATATTGGTAGTAACAGTAATGATATGGCGAGAAAAAAAATGCATTGAGAGTGTATAACTTAAATTTCAACTAGAGACCTTAGGTGATTACAGTTGTCAAGTCCAGAGGGCTAAATGCGAAAATTAAATATAGAAAAAGTTTAACTTGATAGTCTTCACAGTAATAATGAAAAAATAAAATATCATCAATAAATATAATAATGATAAATAATAATGACAGGATCTGCAGATGACATCTTGCCAATACAGAGATTAAGTTCTTTAGGGGACAAAGGCCTCATTTTCCCATCTTTCCCACAATTTAGATTTGCTTTACCCCTTAGGATGCTTTGTATGAGCGAGCTGCTGCTGTTTCTCACTTAGGTTATCAGATTGGACATTGTTAGCCTTACAATGATTTTTTAATTGTCCAGGTGGTTTTCTATGAACATCTGTGTGGCGGAGTGGTAGCGAGGGGTGTTTGTGAGGCGTCTCAAAATGTCATCGTGCACAACAGTGATACATACGTCTCATGGTCTCTCGGGTATAGTTCGTCCAGAGGGAACACCCATAAATACTGTAGCAGTACGAGCGGAATAGCAGCAGTTTCACGTCTCGATGACAAAAGACAAACCTCCTTGCAAAATCATGTTGCAAGTTACACATATTTTACGACGCCTCTGTTCAATGTCTGCCGTATCTTTTAGGTCGTCGGTGACAATGTGACCTAAATACGGAAATTTCATTCTAATCAGATCTATAATTTTATTCACAATATCCTGGACAGTGGCCAGCTGAGATGAACCGTATGATGGCCAGTGAGGAATCCACAGAAATGTTGAGCCATCAAGTACCATGCACACAGTATCTATTACAGCATGTCTATCTGAAAGTTCTATCCAAATCTGATTCTTTAAGATTGATTTTGACTTGGAAATATGCAGATCCCTAGATTCGGTGAAAAGAGCAGTAGGAACAGGAGAGAGTTTACATGAAATAACTTCTTCAATATCTATGTCTCTTGAGCTTCCTTGAAGTCATATAAATCAAGAGTAAATATAGGTTATCATAAACATGACAGCCACCCACATTGATAGATTTTTTCTTAACCCTAGTTTCTATTTCCTTTGGTATGGTGTCATAGAATCCTTGAGGTAGTTTCTTTTCAAATTCTTCCAATTATCTAGTACTAATTTCAACAGCTTTGTCAACATTTACTGGAGGTGGTGCAATGCCTCCATTTACTACATTAATTAATCACTCTGGATGTTGTTCAGGGTTTTGTTGGTCTATGCAGAGATTGAGTTTCGTAATCTATATCTGTCAGCTTTATCAACAAAGATTCTTGCCGTGGATTCGTCTTTATGGACTGTATGCATGTTAAGTGAGGGTTCATATTCCGTCATATTTGATATGTCTTCAACTATCTTGCCACATTATGCAAGTTAAGTGCCCAGGTTTCAGTGTATTTCCAGTTATTCCATCTTTACCATAACCAAACCTCAAGAAGATAAACATATCAACCCTTATACCATTCCAAAAACACCATGTTTGTGCCTCATAACATGTGAACCTTTCATGAAGTGTGTAAGGACATTTTCAGGCAAGGATGACATGTTTCTCAGGCAATATAGTCCATAAATTGCATAATTTACATGCCTGGAAGCAAAGAAGTACAGTAACGTAAGATCAACGGCATGCAGGTAAAGAAGCCACACACCTCCTTCTGCCTTAACAAATAACATCATTATCAATACTGGCTTAACCATACTGTCAATCCACAGCTTAGCAGTGTCGACTTCTTGTTGCCAGGTCTTCTAACACAGTCAAAAGGTCATCATGAGAACTTACATCATCTTGGTTGACAAACTCGCTCAGCAGCTCTTCAGTTAGTAAGCTTAGAGCTCACATATTCATTGCGAACTTCTTTGCACTTAACATTTTTCCAACACCTCCAAACACAGCTCCCAAAATTTCTGGTAAACCAGATCCTGCCATCAATGTTTCCAACAACAACAATAAAGCTCATAATTTCTGTCCTATCTCCTGACTTATTTTTTGTGCTTTAGTCGATGAAGTCATGATTGTCAGGGGGTACAGGTTTTATATCAGTAAATGGGAGGTAAACAGCTTTAGTGTTGGGATGGAAAGGTTCTCCTTGCTCACGAGACACAGTTAGCATTATATCCATGAAACTCAGGGCACCCTTTACCTTTTGTGATATCTTATTGGTTAGCTGCAGCTGTATGTGAAAACAATTTTAGTGATGGAACCTGTTCTCTTAAAAAATGGGTGGAATAGCAGGCTTACTTGGGCCATTTTATGACCATTGCCAAAGAATGTGTAGGTATCTTGCCATTTTGAGATGCTATATTAGCATCAAAGCTGTCTAGTCCACATAGCTCACCATAAGAGCACGTTACATCAGATGCATTTATTGTCATCACTGCGTTTTTTGACCCTCGTGAAAAGACAGCTAATCCACTCTGGAGAGAGTGTTGAATGGTTTGCTAATGCTGATGTAATTATGTTGCTTATTAGAAGTGCAGCTAAAGAATTGTTCAATTTTGGTGACAGCTTACCAAGAAGCTCAAGGACAGTGTTGCACGCATATCTGTGCTGTAGAAAACTTGTCTCTTTCAAGATGAATTTGTTTGGTCTCATGACAAATTTGGGTTTTCACCATGGTTAAAGCCATATCCATGTCATTGTCTTGTGGGTCTGAAATAAGGCGTAGTATTTTCTCAGCCTCACTGTGGCTATCCCTGGTGAAGATTAGACCAATAGATCTTTACCAAAATGCTCATTAAGCCTACGTACAAGCATTCGTCGAGAGAGCTCATAGTCACCAGTTGTACTGATTAACTGAATTCTAAATATGAGTATTGTCAGCTTGTAGAACTTTGATAGTGCCTTCCAAACCTTCATTAGACATAGAATTGTCTCCTTGTGCAGACTGATTTGATTCTCTTGCCGCTTTTATATAAAATCAACAGAGAGAGAGAGAGAGAGAGAGAGAGAGAGAGAGAGAGGAGAGGCAAGGCAAGGCAAGGCAAATTTTATTCTATCGACTCCTTCCGGGGTATGAGAATTACAAAATTACACAAATTTATATATTTTACACAAGAAATACAAAAAGAAGAGACCAGTAGATTACAGCTATATTGTACACATATATTTAGCAAGTACATATTTAAAGCATAAAAGGTATTCTGACAAAGAAAAGTACATACATCGAAAATAATACCAGAATAATGCAAATCTTAGAAAGTATTAAATCTAAAATAAAGACATTATAAGGTTAATAAACTTTGTAAGTCTTTTCAATTCTCTAGCACTACTTGTGTTGAGGAGCAGATTGAATTTAAAAGTGGTAGGTCCTCTACAATAGTAGGGCTTTAGGTATCTCTCTCTTATTTCTCTAATCACAGGACAAACTAAAACAATGATATTCATCCCCAATTTCAATGTTGTTACATAGTCTGCAAGGGTGTTGATTCTCCTGCCCAGAATATCTTTCAGTTGCTGCAAGAAGTTTGTGGATACCAAACCTATATTTACTAAGGGCAATTCTTTCTGGTATAGCTAAATTCATAATGTACTTTTCTCGGCCAAACTCAGTCTTAAAAAGTTTATAATTAATACACAATATATTTCTTTCTACGTCGGCATGCCACTGTTGTCTCTCTATATCTTTGAGTTTCATTTCTAAGTTATTTATTATCCTCGTGTGATTGAAATTTTCTGGATGTTCCCATATATTTGACATACAACATGAATCAAGGATAGTTTTAATTATATGGATCCAACTAGACTTATACTCATTCGACTCGTACAGAATTCTAAGAAAGCGTTAAAAAACATTTGACAATTTAGACGCCTTTGATTTTACAATTCTCAGCCGAAATCCAATCATCCGTTTGCAAATAGATATTTCAATTTTGAATCTGCCAAGATCCCCATATGCCATGCAGTTTGCTGTTCGCTTATTCACACAGAGCTGATTTTTCATGAACTTCTTGTGAAATGTTTCAACATGATCTAGTTTGTGGTAAACCTATATTTCACAACCTTAAGTCAAAATTGGTACAACTAGAGCATCGAATAGATCACAGTTGATATCAATAGGTAATTCAAGTTTTTTACATTTAATTAACATACTAAATAATGTTCTAAGTACTTGAATGACTTGTTTCTTAATAGCTTTATCCATTTTACCATTATAATAAAACGTAGTACCAAGGTGAACATAATCATCTACAATTTCAATACTCTCCTCTCCATATTTAAAATTCGGAACATTTCTAACTTTTCCTCTAGAAAATACAACTACTTTAGTTTTTGAAACATTAATTTGAAGTTTCCAGGTATCACAATATTCTTTTACTTTGTATAAGGCATTTTGTAATTCCTTTGGGGATTCAGCCATTACAATAGTATCATCAACATAAAGTAAAACATAAATACTCAAAAACATCTCTATATAAATACTACTTAATCTTTCATTTTATGTTTCCCCTGGAACACATTAAAATCCATCCCCATTATACCCCCGGCTAAAGAAGTAAAGAAGACGCAAAAATCAAATCCTTTAGGTAGATGGCAAAAAGTAATGGGGAAAGATTCTCACCTTGTCTTACGCCTATGTTATATTCGAAAAAGTTAGAAATTTTATGATTCTAGTTCACACAGGATTTTGCATTATTATACATATTATATATGACAGCCATAATATTACCGTTAATGGCATGTGAGATTACTTTTCCCCACAAGGACGACCTGCCAACCAAATCAAATCCTTTTCTGTAAC
This sequence comes from Macrobrachium nipponense, assembly GCF_015104395.2. Lineage (NCBI taxonomy): Eukaryota > Metazoa > Arthropoda > Malacostraca > Decapoda > Palaemonidae > Macrobrachium > Macrobrachium nipponense. The sequence continues at coordinate 65,750,950 of NC_087202.1, read as the reverse complement.
TAACGAACAAACAGTATATTCTCTTTTTTCGATAAAGATAGAAATTAACAAGTCAATGTAATACAAAAATATGATCTAGAGTACTATATCCCTCCCTGAAACCAGCCTGCTCCTCACCAAGTTGACCAGTGCTCTCAATATTATAATCAGTCAACCTTTTATTGACACAAGCGGTAAAAAGCTTCGCTAAACAGCTCAGCAGTGTGATACCCCTATAGTTATGTGGGTCGTCAGGGGATCTTTTTTTCTTAAATATGGGTTTTATCATCCCTCTACACCAATAATATGGAACAATTGAGGAGATCAACACTATGTTGAAAATTTTGCATATCACATTTAGCATATCAAGAGGGCAGTTTTAAAGGAACTCATTTATAGTATTATCAATACCACATGCTTTTCTACTCTTAAGTTTTTTATTTGAATTTGTGTCTCATCTACCGTAAAAACTCTATTTAATTCTTCGTTAATTAACTGGTTAATAATGCTTGGGTCGAAATTATCAGGGTGTTCACTCTCATCAGGTTCAACATTACCTCGACTGAGTTTAGCAAAATAATCTCTAAATGTTTTAAGTGAAATTTTATAAATCAGCTCACTCTTAGCAGTATTCTTTAACAAGTTCCAATAATCCTTACTACTACTTTTTCTCAGATTTCTAACATTTCTATGCATTTTTTTCTGAAAGATTTCTTAGCTTTATTAATTATTCTCTTACATGTTTTAGCTCTAGCTTCCAGTTCGTTTCTAGCTTCATTTGTTTTGATTTTCTTAAGCCTGTTTTTTACTTTCATATATTCAGTTCTTTTACTAGAACAGTCTTTGTCAAACCATGGTTTGCTAACCTTTTTGCAATCCCTAGTTTTAGGTTTATTTTGATCAACTTATTTACAAATGCCAATGTGTTTGGCAGGGTCTATATATAATTTTCCTAAATCTTTTACAATATCATCCCTAATATTCTGGGTTACATTCAAAGGGTTCAGTGAATCTAATTTTTTGGTTTACCTTAATAAGGTTAATATCTTTAGTATTGAATGCTTCCATATATTCATTTTTATGTCATTTGTCCATTTTGTTTTAAGTTCTTCATAGTCAAAGTTATTCATATCATGGGTTTCCTCACTAAATCTAAATTTTCTTCCTTCTGTATTTCCGGTGGTCTCATATTACAAGTCTCTTCCAAACGTAATACCATAGAGAGGGCCGAGTGAGTATCGGAGAGACACCTGTCATATTACTCAACATTAAAATCAGTAATGCTAAATGGCAATAAAAAGAGTTTTTTTGCCGAATAAAACAAAAATCCAAAATTTACATTTTTGTCAACTGTATATTTTTATGGATTTTCAGCAAAGTATATCTATTATCTCTCCTCTCTCTCTCTATCTCTCTCTCTCTCTCTCTCTCAGTCCGCCTGTCGGCACGGCCCCCTAATCCCCCCACCTCAACTCACCCCACCCCAACCCTCCTACGAACCCGCTGGATTGCTGCTAAAACTTAAACATCGTTCTTTATCTGTTTCATTTGACGAATATTTGCTCATCGGATAAAAATTAACCCATCGGGTTTTCGTCTTATAAAAGGGGCCTTTTCGATGAATAAGCAATTTTGTATTCGTTTTCGTAAATGAAGGCTTATTCAATGTTCACTGTACTTTTGTCCGGTCTCTACTACGTAAAGAGCTGTTTTCACTGCAAAGAGCAATGTTTGCTGAAAGCGTTCAGTTTTACATGCCCTCATTTTTCATAGTCTTGTAATTACCTAATGTTGATAAAACTCTGGAGTAGGCATTTTTTCCCCTGTCGTTGCCTATGATCTGTCTTGTTTTAGCATCGGTTTTAGCATATTTTTATTGAAATTACTGCTACCTTTCCCCACGAAGATTTATTGTCGTTATTTGCTTCTCTTGGATCACTTTATGCAGTATTATTTGAAAAAGTTCTATAGAACAATTTGATATTCCTCCCTGCTTTGAAATAATTGAAAGAGGTAAAAGATTTTTTTTCCGTCTTACAAAAACTTTTGTTTACATTTATGCTGGAGGACCCCTCACAAATTTATAGATTTCAACACCATATATTTCTTCCTTTATATCTATAAGAATTTCATTTTCATTGTGCATCATTTCTTTATTGATTCATGAGATTGATGGTACGTTGGATCTATACCTGCCGTGCAGGTGTAGTGCTCTCGATAATTCGTTACGTAATTCAAGTTATGTGTTAGGCACGTATGTATAATTGAATGTTATGCAACTGATATGAAATTTCCTCTTGTGATGACACAAGAAGATGTGCTTTTATAAAATCTACGTTACACAAAAGAAAAACTACTACACTAGAATGACGGAATATATATATAGATATATATATATATATATATATATATATATATATATATATATATATATATATATATGTACGGGGTATGTATAAAGCAATTGACGTTTCCTTTAACATTTGTTGCCTTTTCATTAAAAATGCCTTCAAAAATGATAGCAAGCACATTTATTTCTTCTTGATGCATCGCTCCCCACCCCCCACCACCTCAACCTATTCTCTCTCGCTTTTGCCCTCTGTTATTTAATCGTAAGGTGTAAAAAAATTGTAGGCCACACATATGTGCGTTAACAGCATAAAGCTCATCATAAAGCTTGGCAACATTCTCTTTCCCGACCTTCCCCGACCATTTGGAACTTTTCCCCCCCTTTTTCTCACAGCGATTAATATCCATTTCCCCGAGGAGCCTTGATGAAGTAAATTGCTGCCGTTTACACAGCCCACGAATGTAGCTCACCAGGCCAACAGATTTTGCTACAAAGCTTTTCTTTTGCTGTACTCTTCTTCCTTTATACCAAGTTTCCTGCATAGTTTTGATTGATTGTTAAATACATGAAAGTGTAGTATTTCATACGTTTTTTTTTATTTCACTCGCCTTGCTTGTTGTATCTTTGTTTTTTCGTTTTATCCAACACACTTTTGCAATGCGGGATATTTTGGTATTCTGTTTCAGCTCTTACCCGGTTTTTCATAAGAGTCCATTGTCGCAGTATGGGAATTAGCCAGAAAATAAAATCTCGTTTTCAAGTATTGGGGCGGTTTCATATTCTTGATGGATCTGGACGTAGACCGGATGCATACCATATGTAACTTCAGTCAATGGAACATAAAGGGTTCCTTTGCATGTCAGAAGAATTCTAGTTAATTTCCTCCTAATACCAGTTGGGTGCGAAGGAAGTTAAGTTACTGGTTATGCCGACCCTTAGGAACGTGGCTGTGTTTAATTATACGCATCAATTGGGCATCAGGAAGCATATAATAATGAGCTTGTACATTCCAGGATTTATGAATTTGAGAGCATCTTAATTCTCTTCTTTGTTTTTTTTTTTTGACTATCTAGTCTCCGTCTATTGTCTTCCTTTTTAACCCTCATCCTCAGCCCCCTCCCTCCAACCCTTCTTCCCCAATGATTCGCTCGAGCAGAAAATTCTAACTCATTTAATTTTTCCTCGTTGTCTCAAAGTTTCCTGAGGGTTTGGGCGAACAATAGCCTGACAGCCACTCAGGGACTTGTGGGGTGGGGGGGAGTGTTTGGGTGGCGTACGGATGGCGGGGTGGGGCGCTGGGAAAGGTGGGTTTTGTTGGGCTGGAAATTGGGTTTTTGAAATTTAAGTGAACAAACACAATACTTTAAGCCCAGCGTGTTCAAATAATAATGATGATAATAATAATAATGATAAATAATAGTAATTGACATAAATGATAATAACATTTACTACAAGGACTGCATGACGGCGAAAAGGTGATGAACTAGAATTAAATGATTGATGTAATTTGCCGAGGCCACTTCCTCGTAACGTAATATTCATTTTTGTTGTATAGTTCTCACTGGAGTTGAAAATTCATTGAAAAAAGAATTTTGGCTACTTTAACGTATAAGTTTTGATATCTTCCTTACAGTTACTAGACGTTTAAGAATCATTATTACAATATTCTTATGTTATTTATAAAATTCTTATTGGAATAAATCAAGATATTCTCGTAGGACGGATTCGCTGTAGTTAGTATGTCATACAGTAGTATATTGTATTAGAATCTGTGACTGTATCTGCATTTCTTTTATATTTTTTTTTGTTACAATTTCATATCTTCAATGTTCATCTCGTAATGAAGCGGTGCTATTCTGAATGTTTTTGAAGCCATAAAGATATTCACTGCAATCCTATTACGATTTGGAGTAATCTTCGCATCGACTATTACGATATGACTTATGAAGGTTAATGAACTGTAATTTAATTTCATTGTTACTGAAACTTTCTTTTACGCGTTGCAAGTAAATGTCTATGAAATACCTTCGAAACTAGTCTCAGAGCTAAGTTGCCATGTGGATTCATTTCTTCGGGATGTGGATCTTTCTCGCGTTTGTGAAACAACCAATAACGGGATGTTCCTTCGTTGCATCACTGTGTTTTGTTCCCTTGCATGCTGCTGCGACATTGCATGCACCCTGTTTCTAAGATTACCTGCAGGGCTGCCCTATTCCCTCCCCCTCTTCCGCGACAGGGGACTGCAGTTATCACCAATAATTGTCTCCTGCTTATTCCACTGATTTTTTTTTTTTTTTCTTTACTTTTATTCGATGAGTTATTTTCCAATAACTTGACTCAAACAGATTATCTAGGTAAGACAGTTGTCTTGCAATATTTTTCCCAGAGAAATGCCAGATTTACTATTCTTTCTATCGCAAGTTTGTGATCGCCAATTATCATCGTCTTATTGCGAAATTTCGTTACTAAGTCGTAATGTGGTTAACGCCTTCATTAAGTTTCAGTATTGAGAAAGATAATCAGAATTACTTAGTTTCAAGTAGAAAATATACTCCATATACTGTTTAATTAGTTGTTCATCGACACTTTCGGGTTGCATCCGGGAATGGAAAAATGAAAAGAATAACCTATGTGTTTAATCTGTGCTCTTTAAAATGTTTGTACCTTTGTAATAATGATTTAAAACGGGAAAGTCTCAGCGAGGTAAGCCTCTTACCACCGGAATGAAACAATTCAATGGATCTCTCTCTCTCTCTCTCTCTCTCTCTCTCTCTCTCTCTCTCTCCCGATGGCTATTGAAGACATCCAAGAATATCCCTAAGCTCTCGAAACGAAATGGGAGAGCATTATCCCTATTGCATTGTTTCGCGGTAGTTATTCGAAAACATCCATTAAGCACTATATCTTTAATTGTAGAATCCCTTTATTATTATTATTATTATTATTATTATTTTTTTTTTTTTTTTATTTTTTTTTTTTTTTTTTTTTTTTTGGGTTTATCACAGTCTTTCAATTCGACTGGGCCGTATTTATAGTGTGGGGTTCTGGGTTGCATCCTTCCTCCTTAGGTGTACATCACTTTTCTTACTGTGTGCTCCGTTTCTGGGATCACACTCATCTGCATGAGTCCTGGAGCTACTTCAGCTTCTAGTTTTTCCAGATTCCTTTTCAGGGATCTTGGGATCGTGTCTATGCGGTTCCTATAGATGGGTACAATTTCCACTGGCATATCCCATCCTTCTTATTTCTATTTTCAGATATTGATAGTTATCCATTTTTTCCCCTTACATCTCTTCAACTCTGGTGTCCCATGGTATTGCGACATCATGAAAGATACTTTCTTCTTGATTTTGTCAATCAACGTCACGTCTAGTCTATTTTCACGTATCACCCTGTTTGTTCTGATACCATAGTCCCAGAGGATCTTACCTTGATCGTTTTCTATCACTCCTTGAGGTTAGTGCTCGTATCACTAAATTACTACAAGGTAGCTGGTGTCTCTTGCACAGGGTCCAGTAGAGGGCTTTTGCTTATATTATTATTATTATTATTATTATTATTTTATTATTATTATTATTATTATTATTAAGTAGTGGTAAAAGTAGTTGTAGTAGTAACAGTAGAAGTAGTAGTTGTAATAGTTGCATTATTCTGGAAAGTAGAATTTCTGAATATCATCCCAAATCGTACTTTTCCAGGATACGTTTAAACTCAATCAAGACGGTGAATCTTGAGATAACTCTTGATCTCGTTCGTACAATTTGCTTCAGAAGTCTTACCTGAATTTTAAATGAGCATTATAATTCCTGTTTCAAAATCTCAAAAGTTCCTATTAACTAATTGAAAACAGCTGATGTGATATATGACTGGATGTGATATATAGCATGTCTATATATAT
>NC_087202.1:65722223-65742223 GCF_015104395.2 Macrobrachium nipponense | reverse complement strand
CAGTCAGTTATTCTCTGGCCAACCATTCGTGGCCGTCATCGAACCCTTACTCGGTTCTCGATTATTTCAATTGTACATAACAGAGAAACGTTTATTTGTATTTTTACGGAATAGAGAAGATCGCCTTCGAAATCGACCCTGTGACTATTGATTACTTAATACTGTAGCGTTAGGAGCTGCATGAATTATTTATCGGTCATCCTGTATATGTGTGTGTGTGTAACATATCACTACAGGTGTAAAAATGCTCTTTTGTGCCCAGTCATTTACGAAGTTCTTTCGTCAGTGGCTTGGAAATAAGGCTTAAACTGGTCAGGATCTGCACCTTGTGCCTCATATCTATACTGTCGTGCTATGTGATAAACGAATCACGTGTTAAATTGATTATAAACGCACACACACATATATATGTGTGTATATATGTATGTATGTATATACACATACATACACGCAAGAGCACTTTTTACCTGCTTCAGTATAGTGTACCCTTATTTGATAACTTTATTTGTTAAATTATACGAAAGAGAAATAAATACTTTAGGTTCATGTATGTTAATAACAATCAAAAGTAAATTATGTATGATGAGTATGCACTCACATTTTAGATTGAAGTTTTGCTCGTCAATAAACTAGCTCAAGGGTTTCTCACAGGTTTTTTTTCTGATCTCATAACCTTCATTACCATTATCATCATCATTGTCCTCATCGCCTCCATAGCAGTTTGACGCAAAGGATCTTTGTGAAATTAATCCACTCGTGTATTTTTTGGGCTTTAACTTCTACAGTACTGCATTGCATAAAAAAAGTGCCATTTCTCTCTTAACTGAGGACTTCTTCCAGTCGTTTTGATGGAACCTGTGATATATTTAGTTCCTCGTTGGACGAGTGGGTTGCGTGCTTGCCTACCGATTTGGTAGTCAGAGTTCCCTTCCCCACTCTGCCAACGCGGAATCAGAGGAATTTATTACTGGTGATTACAAATTCATTTCTCGATGTAATGTGGCTCGGTGGTCTGGTTAAAAAACTAGGGTTTCAGAGACAGTGGAAGCACGTTTTTTGGCAATAATTCTGTGACGAACACTCGTACCAGAACGAGATTTTGCTATAGCGTATTACACCCAGTGCCGTAATTTATAAGGGTATCCTGAATCACTAATTGTAAAGAATAAAGACACTTGTCCCTGTACCAAGAGGCAAAAACTCTCTGATAGTGATACCTACTGTAAATGGCTATTAGAGTGAGAGATATCTGAAAGTATGGTGGAGCAGTAGAACGATAGACACCATGATTTATGGTAAAACGACTTTTATGTGCATGGATATAATCAAGGGTTTAACTTTAATGAATGTCCGGTAGAAAGGCTCAATTTTTATTTGTAACACAGAGTAACTATAACCAGTTACCTATTCAAACCAATCTGAAGGCAATTGGCGGCTTTTTCATGGCTAAAAAAGTTGAAAAGTTGCTTGACAAACGAATTTCTGCAACCGTGCCGACAGTTGAGTTCCGTGGTGGCCATCTCTTCTTCACCTTCGTAATACAAGTACTATATTGCTGATACCCTAAGTCCGCATGAGGATTACGAAGAAGGTAACCAACCACAAATATAACAGTCGCTTTACCATAAATCATAGTGTCTATCGTTTTACTGCTCCACCATACATTCAGATATCTCTCACTCTAATAACCATTTACAGCAGGTACCACTACACACACACACACACAGAGAGAGAGAGAGAGAGAGAGAGAGAGAGAGAGAGAGAGAGAGATGAGCGGATCAGTGCATAAATAAATCAATCAACAGGCAGGTTACAACCGCGTGAATCCTTAGATATATACACCAATGTAAACTATTATTAGATATTTAGATAAAAAAAATCGTACAAAATATGTTTAAACTAAAGTAACTTTAAGAGAGAGAGAGAGAGAGATGAGCGGATCAATGCATAAATAAATCAGTCAACTGGCAGGTAACAACCGACTGGATCGTTAGATATATACAACAATGTATATTATTAGATATTATATATATATATATATATATTATATATATATATATAGATATATATATATATATAGATAGATAGATAGGATAGATAGATAGATAGATAGATAGATAGATAGGAAAATTATGCAAAATAAGTTTAAACTGAAGCAACTTTCAGAGATTGAGAAGGGAAGGTGAGGGAAGGATGGACTGGGGTGGCGGTGGAGGTGGGGGGAGAAGGTAAGCGGAGCTTTTTACTGATGAGTTCGTGTCCATTTTTGGTTACTGGAGTTTTTGCCTCTTGGTACAGGGAGACAAGTGTCGTTATTCTTTACAATTAATGATTCACGATACCCTTATAAATTACGGCACTGGGTGTAATACACTATAGCAAAATCTCGTTCTGATACGAGTGTTCGTTACAGAGTTATTGCCAAAAAACGTGCTTGCACTGTCTCTGAAACCTATAGCAAGGTATACTTAACGTATGCATACCTGAATATGACAGTAAAATTCTGTCCAAGTATTATGTTTATCTCTTTTAACTGGTAGTCTTGCTGGATGACTTTTAAATAATTTTTATGGACGAACGTGGAATTTATGAAACGGTTTTTCCTGAATATTGAATGTTGATGCATATTAAATAAATAGCTGTTATTTGTGAACTTTATTCCGGCTTATGTGATTATTTCATGAATTTCGATAAATGAAAGTAAAAGTTATGCTTGTTTTGAAAAATTTGCAATGTTGCAGTAGTTACGTATTCTATTTGCCGGTGTAAAGGCTGTGGCGATAATTACCCTCAAGAGTTTCTCTATGTCAAAAGCAAAATAATAATTATAAAGGAAAAATAAAAATGAGAACTACTAACAAAATTCGATCTACATATTTGCTGATCTCTTGAAACTACAATTAGCACCAACCTCTCTCTCTCTCTCTCTCTCTCTCTCTCTCTCTCTCTCTCTCTCTCTCTCTCTCTCTCTCTCTCTCTCTCTATGTTACATGAAGCTGCCCCTCACAATGCTAGGAAGAAATGGTTTCCTTTAGGCAATACCACATGATGTTAAAATTTACTGAGAATAGTTTTGATATCAAAGAATGACTGTCACGATCATAACATCTCTTTTAAGACCAAATATGTAGATTAGTCACTTCGATTTGTGACAGTGAAGGCGCTGCGATAGTTTTGTGTTAATTAATTATCTGATGACGATTGCCCTCTTCATAGATTCATATCCAGAATTTTTTATTACTCGTCCAATGAGACATGAGGTGGATATTATAAGATTCTTTCAGTTAATTCAATACCCTTGCCCTCTGTTGAAACAGAAATTCCAGTACTTCTGTTTTACAAGGGAATCATTGAAAGCATCGTTTGGCCATTTCATTGAACACTTTTATTCAATGATGTCAGCACCATTTTCAGATACATGTTATTGTTATTTACTATCACACCTTTTCCCGCTTGTTATAAGAACGGACTGATATATCCATGAGTGATTATTGAATAAACAATGCACAATCATAATCCAATCTATGATAATGTTTTGTAGTAATCGTCATGTCACGAATGGAAATATTATATATTTTTAATGAGAAAATAGAATGTCCTTTTTTCTAATGGAAGAAATATTTCTATGTTGTAACGCCAGCTAGTTCTTAACCAATCAAAAAATCTCTCCAGTGTAGCCCATAACCTGCTCATGGTTTTCGTTCGCGGAACGACTCATATTCTTTAGCATTTTTCTTTTTAAAAAGAATGTAGTGAACGTTTTCTGTCACATCTGTCATGAATGTCCGTCTCACTAACAAGATTATTCAATCTGCCTTTTTTTTTTTTTACAGTCACCAGGTAGGAAATGCAGGGAAACAGCAAAACAGCCTTGATTGTAAATGTCAAGAAATACAATTGCTTGCATTTTAGTATTTCATGCTCTCTTTTTATGTGTTCCTAGTTTATTTTATAAGATGCAAAGTCAAAAGTCCATTATTACAACGACTTTTAAAATTCATTCATTACAGAAACTTGAATTAATGGCATACCACCCCGAATCTCATTCCCAAAGTCATTACCTGTACGATTTAAGATAGTAGTTTATAATTCGTAACTAATATTTTTCCTGTTGTCCATGAGGCTTTAGAATATACAGCTTAGAGTTATTACTGTCTTGGTGGGTCGCGTACACTTGATATCTTGCTTGTGCTTAAATTTTGCGGCTTTCTGTTGCGTTATTTTTCAAAATTTTACTCTCTCTCTCTCTCTCTCTCTCTCTCTCTCTCTCTCTCTCTCTCTCTCTCTCTCTCTCTCTCTCTCTCTCTCTCTCTCTCTATATATATATATATATATATATATATATATATATATATATATATATATATAAATCTCTCTCCTCTCTCTCTCTCTCTCTCTCTCTCTCTCTCTCTCTCTCTCTCTCTCTCTCGTATTTAGTTGTTATACTTGTATCGTTCAAGTTTTCGTACGATCGTATGTATTCGGGTTTTTTTATCACTTGCCCTTGGGTCTGCTCATTCCCTATGAAGTTTTCCAATGAACTTGCGCTTCAGATATATTGGAGACGCCGGTTCGTTTGATGAATGATACTCTTTATCATACTTTTTAATATCTAGATATTCTTAATGCTTCCCAAAATCGTCTTGATAAAAATTCATATGTGTTTCCTCATAGAGCTCCCTTAATTGTCTTGGTTGCTGATGATGAAGATGATGATGATGATGATGTGAGGGATATAGTGAATCTAATATGAGGTAGAAATGCTGTTGATGAACTGTCTTTCGATGTTTTTCTTCCGCTGTGTTGTTCTTTGCGAAGCAGTTAGACTTAAAGGGTGAATGAGGCAAGACGTGACTTTGCCGCGCAGATACGCCTTCTCAGATGAGGCAGCTATTTGATGGTGTGGTGCACTGTAGGCATTACTTAAGGTTCTTTGCAGCACTCCTTCGACCCCTAGTTGCAACCACTTTCGTTCCTTTTACTGTACCTCCTTTCATATTCTTTTTTATGTTCATCTCAACTCAGCCATTTATTCGTAAAACGTAGTTTCCCATAGTTATAAAGCATGTTTTATTTATTTGAGTTCAAGAGGAAATATAATCGCTGTATATAAATATTTCCGCAAACGTGCGAGAGATGCCCAAAATACTGTGCGGATTGGTTTTTTCCCTTAGCAAGGCCAGGACTATCAATATTCAACATAACCTCTTAGTCTGAATATTGTTCTTTTCTTTGCTCGTGTCATTTTGCACTTTCGTAAATCTACCGTTATTTGGGCAGTTTATCTTCTGATATAATGTTTACGTCAGCATTTTCATACATACTCTGTTTATATAAGTTTGTTTCTTGTGAAATATCACTTTTATTACTGTCATTTTTTCATGTTTTACTAACATGAATAATATTTTCTCTCAAGACCATTTTCGAAATGTGAAACTTTCTTGATGATTGAGTAAATGTCAGAAGGGTATTTTGATTTCCTGACATATTTTCTGGAGGAATCCATAAGTGGCGCTGTAGAAGCATGTTGTGAATACATAAATCTGCTCAGACCAACATCCAATTTACTTCACGAGGAGTCCTGTTATACGAACTATTACTTCAATAGTCAAATTTGATGACATCTACGGACGCGGCGACTTACGATTTTCATTCATTTTCCCTTTACAAAATGATGAAGTACTGATATTTTGTCATGTTAATCACCCATCGTACTTATAATGCTATTGTTCCCAGGAGCAGAAAAAAACAATGTGTGTATGTGTGTGAGTGCATGTGGTAGAGCGTGTGCGTTTGATTCTGATCGTGCGTCTACATGTATATAAATGCGTACGGCACTATGCATGTACATAGAGCCATAAGAATGAATAGTGGATCATTAGGCACTAACCGTCAAATATTTGCCGATAATTCGTGGAATCTCATTATGAAGTGTGTACACTAGAAAAATCTAATATCCCCTTTTTACATTATTCATTAACAATATATTTCGGATAACACTCCTCGGCAGTCTGTGAAAAATGCTTGTGTTAGTCATTTCTCTCTCCTTGTTTATCTCGCTAATGAACGGAAAACATTTTCATAATGAATTTTAATTTTCCGTAAGAAATTCATATTGATTATGAGGATATGACTAACTGCAGTGTATTTTATACATACATACATACATATATATATATATATATATATATATATATATATATATATATATATATATACATACGTATATATATAAACTTTTTCGAATGATTTTAGTTGAAAACGTTAAGAAATTATCTCTCTCTCTCTCTCTCTCTCTCTCTCTCTCTCTCTCTCTCTCTCTCTCTCTCGTGATAAGGAGGGCGGAAGTCTTTATTTTAGCAATAAATTTCTTTGTATGCCTTGAACCTGAAGAGTCAGAGGAACAGAAATAAGAGAGGACAAATAGAATTCAAGACTTTATTCTCTGCCCTTTGATGGATGACGTTGGTCCTCTTCCAGGACAGAGAGGCGGCTGTGACCCTGGAAGGTCTAGTGGGCCATGAAATCTAAACGAGAAACGAAAAGTGTTCTTTCATTGAGTTTATGCCGTCGTTCGGTATTGCAAGTCTGGCTTTGAAGATTTATTTCTTCACGAGTAACTTTTCGTTAAAGGTACTAAGTCAATAATGGATAACTTTCAGATTTTGATTTTATTTCCTGAACTTTTAGATTTTGATCTTATTTCCGGAACTTTCACAATCTGATTTTATTTCCTGAACTTTCTGATTTAGAAGTTATTTCCTGAACTTTCAGATTTTGATTTTATTTCCTGAACTTTCAGATTTTGATCTTGTTTTCCGAACAGAACATTCAGATGTTGATTTTATTTCCTAAACTTTCATATTTTAATTTTATTTCCTAAACTTTCAGATTTGGATCTTATCTCCTGAACTTTCTGATTTTGAAGTTATTTCCTGAACTTTCATAATTGATTTTATATCCTGAACTTTCAGATTTTGATTTTATTTCCTGAACTTTCAGATTTTGATTTTATTCCCTGAACTTTCAGATTTTGATCTTATTTCCGAACTTTCAGATTTTTATTTTATTCCCTGAACTTCAGATTTTGATCCTGTTTCCTGAACTTTCAGATTCTCATTTTATTTCCTGAACTTTCAGATTTTGATTTTATTTTCCGAACTTTCAGATTTTGGTTTTATTCCCTGAACTTTCAGATTTTGATCTTATTTCCTGAACTTTCAGATTCTGATTTTAATTCCTGAACTTTCAGATTCTGATTTTGTTCCTGAACTTTGAGATTCTGATTTTATTTCCTGAACTTTCAGATTCTGGTTTTATATCCTGAACATACTGGCTTACCATAAGAAATTCGTTAAAATATGCAACATGCGAGTTTGTGCTGTGATTCTTACGAGAGCACATTTTATTCATTTTGTGTTTACTGTCACTGGAATAATCAATATCATCAAAAGGATAATTATAGATTGAACTATATAAAGAGAATTTTTCGAGAACATTACATGAAATGCGACTGAGACCTTTCCAAGAGCGATCAAATCTGGTCTTGGTTTCGAAATTCGGTGTGGCAAGAGGGAAATGGCTCTGCAACTATGAGCGCTTGAATTTAATCATCATTTGTTTCCGTAATTTTTTTTTTATTGAATATCTGTGTTCGAGTTACTTCAGGTAAGCATTTGTCTTCATATACTTTCATATATATAATTTTTTTCTCTCGTCTTTCTTCATTTAGCCTTTTGCTTTCGTGTGAAGCATACGATTCGTGATGGTAGTGCGCATAATAGACTTATTATAAAAAGACTAGCATTCAGTTCCGACTCCGAGACGCTAAAAACATTGGACGTATTTATGTGTCATATTTTAGCTCCTCGTTGGACGAGTGGTTTTCGCGCTTGGCCACCAATCCGGTGGCTCGAAGTTCGATTCTCGGCTCGGCCAGCGCGGAATCAGAGGAATTTACTTCTGGTGATAGAAATTCGTTTCTTGATATAATGTGGTTCGGATCCCACAATAAGCCGTAGGTCCCGTTGCTAGGTGAGCAATTGGTTCCTAGCCACGTACAAATATCCAATCCTTCGGGCCAGCCCTAGGAGAGCTGTTAATCAGCTCAGTGGTCTGGTTAAACTAAGATATACTTGACTTTATTTGTCATTTTGTACAATCTTCCACGCATTTGTCTTTCTTGATTATGTATATCTATATAATATATGTATATTATATGTATGTATATATATATATATATATATATATATATATATATATATATATATATATATATATATATGTGTGTGTGTGTGTGTGTGTGTGTGTGTTGTGTGTGTATGTTTGTGTTTGTGTATGTGTGTGGGCACGGTCATAACCCCTAAAAGATAAAGACCCCTGAGAACAACAAGGCAACAGTCAATGTACGCTTATGATTTAGATAAGGCGCCAAGGCCTTTCTTCCAGCAGAATATACGTTAATGAACAGTCTCTTTTGTTTGGGAATTCTGTTATCTGCTGTGGGACATCTTTGATCTCTTTTGGGACGCACTTTTTATGGTTGGAGATTTCAAGTATTTGCTCATACAATATTTGTCCCAAGAAGGAAATAAGTAACGGTGTAAAGGTCGAGTACATTTAGTCGTAAAGAATACGAAGGTCGTTGCCTGTTACTTTCTTTTTTTCGGTCTCAACGGCATTTTTTTTTAACGTAACAGACACTTTTGTTTGATCTGAAGCCATAGACTGTTATGTGTACCAAGTATCAGTATGCACATATTGAGGAAGTTAATATTTGTGTTGTTACATCCTCATCTCTCTTCACTGAAATATTCGTTATGTCACATAAGAGGTTATATGATGACAGTCAGATTTTTGTGTTTGACTAAAATAGAAATTTATGGTAGTATACAGAGATTCATATGGAAAAGGTTGACTGACTTAATTAAACAAACTTGCCTACCCAGGTACGAGGAGCGATATTTTTTGCAAAGTTGATAGGGTAAGCTTGGTGGAATGTAAACTTTTTAAGCTATATGTGAATCTTAGCTTTTTTCAACGGATGTACTTATGACTTGGGGATTGACTGAAATGTTCTATCGATACATGACGCGTCCTCCACACTTCATTCATGTTCGAACCTGAATGCTTTTCTATATGTATTCATACCTCAGAACTAATCTTGAAGACATTTCGGGAGATGTTCGAATCCGTCATGAAAATCGCCTTCTCTGGGCTGATTACTAGAAGTGTCGACTACACTAGCTACGATTTTTAGTTTTATGTAAAAAAGAAAAAAAAAATTGTAATGGCTTTGTTGTCCGTCCGCACTTTTTCTTCTCCCTCAGATCTTAAAAACTACTGAGTCTACAGAGCTGGAAATTGGTATGTTGAACTTTCATCCTCCAATAATCAAACATAATAAACTACAGCCCTCTAGTCATAGTAATTTCTATTTTATTTAAAGTTAAAGTTAGTCATGGTCATGCATCTGGCAACGATATAGGACAGGCCACCACCAGGCCGTAACTGTTAGTTTCATGAGCCGCCGCCCATAAAGCATCCATCATACGACGTACAGAAAACTCGAGTGCGCCGTAGGAACTTCGGCGCATTTTTTATTTTACTTGTTTCTTCTTTTTTATAAATTGTGGGAAGAGGAAATGTTACCTGCATCTCTCTCTCTCTCTCTCTCTCTCTCTCTCTCTCTCTCTCTCTGTACAAACAATTTGCGTTGCTCTAGAGTCTAGATCTTTTAAGAATGAAATTTGCGCAGTGCGCCTGTACCGTGACACCCTAATCCTCTCGTAAACATGGTCGAGAGCATTTGTTTATCCCTTGGCATCTCGGATTTCGTCGTTGGAGAGATTTACATTTCTCCAACTTTCTTGGAAGACGATAATGACAGACAGTTGCGACATCCTTTAGTGATAGTCATGTTTTATAATGAAGCTTTCGTTTAAACAATACGCGTCTCTATTTTTTACTTCCCATTCTTATTAAAGGCGAGAATACTGCAATGTTGATGCCGCGGAGTCATGCAACCACTTTTTCGTCAGGGAAGTTGTTTGATTTTATTTGCTCTTTCATCTCATAATCCCCCTCACATCCTTCTCTGTTTGCATTTCTGGCTTACCTGTTATTTTGCTAGTTTTTTTTTTCGGAAATTTCCTTCATGGAATTTTAACCTGCTTGGAATTATGTAACAATTCTAAAGTTTTTAGAACAAACTAACCACATGCTTCTGAATCCTTGATATTATCTAGTATCCCTGTAGGGGGTGGTGCCATCAGTGCACCACATGCGGTGCACTTTAGGTATTACTTAAGGTTCAATGCAGCGTCCCTTCGGCCACTAGCTGCAACCCCTTTCGTTTATTTTACTATACCTCCTTTCATATTCTCTTTCTTCAATTTTACTTACCATCCTCTCCAAAAAATTGGTTCATAGTGCAACTGCGAGTTTTTCTCCTGTTACGCTTTTCAAACCTTCTACTGTCAATATCCGTTTCACGATGAATGTTTTCATAGGTCCCAGTGCTTGGCCTTTAGCCTAAATTATATATTCAGTTCACTATTATCAAGTATCATGTAATGATAATAATATGGAGATAGTTTTGTTTATATAATTTTGGTTATTATCAGTGAAGAGGTTTGTAGACCTATCGAGAAAAGAAAATCTGTCAAATGAGTTATCAAGGTTTGCTGTTGGGGACAATTCAGTTACTAGAAATGTATACGAGCTACTGGTGAATAGGTTGAATAATGAGAATAATCTTGTGGTCGGCTAAACACTGTGGTTGGATCAGCAGAATTTACCTTGCACATTACTTTTTCTATTTTCCTTTGTACTTGTGTGGTCGATATTTGTGCCTCATTGATAGTGAGAAGTACTTAGGAGTCACATTAATATTTTTACTCATATAAAACCTCACAGGAAAAGCACAGCTATAGGTTAGTTCTAGCGATCTGTGGAAGGGGCGGGGTTCCTGGTTCCTGTAGAGGGGCTGTGATTGTCTTCGAAGTGCTTTCCAATGTCAATTTCCGTGATATGGTGATGACATTTCTACCTTCGGTCGGTTATGGTCACGACGGAGGTGAACACGAGTGGAATAGGGGAGAGGGGTATAGGGTGATGGGGATGGTTGGGGGGCGAATGATCCGTGGCACTTTAACGCTGAAAAATTAGATGCTTTATATACTTGTTAAAGGTTTGTAATATCTCCAGACCTACGTATATCTTACTGTCGAAATGCAAATATTTTCATAGTAAATAAATGAGGACTCGCAGCTCAGTGTTCCGTGCTTTGGTGTTCGTTATTATCGAAATATTTTCGTGAAAGAAGTGATTCATCTCTTGCAAATATAAGCTATCTGTAGGCCTCTTTTCGAGAGGATGACTCAACTTTCAATTTTCTCCCGCCTTCAACTCACCGTGAATGATATTTGGCTAGTAGCGTCAATTAATGTTTTGAGTCATATTTGCCTCTGACGAGTACGACTGTTTTCATTGTTTATACTTGACACGAGAGCATGCGTTCCCTTTGAAAAGATCAATTCCCCTTTCAAATGCTATATTTGCTGTTCATAAACTGAAATTATTTATTTGACTCGAACGGTACAAAGGGCAAATTATCTGCATATTTAATATTCGTAAACATGGCAATTCACGTTTCGATTTTATGTGAAGTTGAAGCCAAGCAAATGTAGCGATAATTTTTGTTATGTTTAAATCATATTGTCCATTTTTAGTTGATTTTTGTTTCTTGAGGCTGATTTCCATAATTTCCTGCTGTTCACATTAGTAATGTGTAGGCCGTTTAAAATGTTTATCTCCATATTGTTCTTTAAGTTGCATTTACCGCAATTTACACTTTTGCTTCTGCTTAATACGAACAAAATTTTTTATCACTTCTTTTACCTAAATCAACATGAGTTAACTAATTCTGCTTCCAACTACTGATAATTTTTTGCTCTCGGTCCTAATATCAGGAACTCAAAGGATAGGAAAAGAGTTTCATCCTTAAATGAGATGTCATCTTCCTCCTTCTGAAGATTTAATGGAAAAACTCCCCGACAAATGAGCATCTTACTTTGATATCATTTATTGAGATAAATTCCTTTTTCTCACACATTCGGGGAACCCTGTGACGCGTAATAAAGCAGCTCACCTCAATCAGTCTTATCGTAGGTTGGTTTTGTGAAAATACCATGATGTCTATATTTAATAAAAGCTATTTTGCCCGTCTCCCCGGAGGTTATGTGGATCAAAGAATATTCAGCCGTCTTACAGATGGAGTTATCGCTGCTTCATTTTCATTCAGTCCTTGCTTTTATGAGGTACGTAGTTGTCCTTCTGGATCGTGTCTGTAAACAGGACGTGATGTTAACGATTGTCGATGATAAAGGATTTTTTTTATACTTTGCAATAATCTGTTGAACTTTTGAAACCTATTAATACAAGAGTGTAAGGACACTTTTGAATACTAACATATGTAGAACAGTCACTGGAATACGCTCATTAGCATTGTGATACATTGGTAGGTGCAGTAACAAACCAGTATTCCAAAAGATGATGGGAAAGATTGTTAAAACTAACGAAATACTGTACTTCACTTTACAGATATGCTTTGAAATTGCTGGACGAATAGACATGTTTGAAAGCTAATTTTTATGCAGAAAAAAAAGACAGAAAAAACTGGAATTGTTTATATAAATACCTTTCATATCCACGTATTTAAAAATTTCCATGACGCCTCTTGAATGGTGAATGATGGAGAAAGCACTTTATTTTTGCATACTTGAGGAGTAAGCCTACAAACTACTTTGTTGTTGTTTTTCTTGCTGTTGCTGATCTTGATCTTGTCGGGGGTAGGAAAAGCCTCAAAAGTTCTGAAAAAGGTGTTTTGCGTTTGAGTTAAAGATACCGGAATTTTAGAATAGGATATTCATGATTTGTTTACCAGATTGAAAATGTAGAAAATAATTCATGTGCATGTTAAACAGTACAGAAAAATTGTTTCTAATATTATTTTAATTTTCGATGGAGTAACAAGGCTCTATTTGACTAGATTTTAGCACGCACCCCGAGTAAACTGGAGATCGGATCACGCATGGTTTCGGTGTTTATTTGCTTCCTTCTTCTCTCATATGGTCCTGGTAAAACTGTCGGCGGTCACATAATCAGTTTAATTGTTAATATTGCTTAATGGGCCTGAGCCTGGGTGCGCAAGAACTTGTCTACACTTGAGCAAAGAATATGATGACCGGTGCTCTTTACCATATTCTGATATGAGTTTCTGTTTCATTATTTAGTGGTGTTTATTTTGTTTTCGTCCCTTTTTAGTACATTATCTGTTCGCTTATCATTTAGTTCACTGCCTTGCTTGCAGTATTCTTACATACATTTTAGAGGCTGTAGGGCTCAATTCCTTCTTTTGATATTTTTTTATTATTATTTTTGTTGTTGTCAAATTTTACCAAAATTCTTTATTATTTTAGTGGAGAAGAGGTAATATCCTCACTAATTAATTTTTTTTTTTTTTTAATCTAGTCCTTTTACAGATTTCATTTTTTAAATAGGTTTTTCTTACAACAGTGGCCAATTGTTATTTTTCTCTTGAGGCATAGAAGCCATAATTGACAAATTCTCGCAACTCTGCCATCTCCCAAGCCCCACGTGACTTGGATTTACTAAAATCGTGTTTATTCTCCTCCACATCCAGATTCAGCCTTCATCCATCCGAATGAGTTTTCCAATATCGACTCGAATACTTTGGTTTATCTCGAGATAGAGTCCGACAAACCATCCGTAATGTTGTTCCGCCTCTCTCTCTCTCTCTCTCTCTCTCTCTCTCTCTCTGTGTGTGTGTGTATGTGTGTGTGTGTCAGCCACTGCTGAGGCCTTGAATTGATAGCTTTTATAAAGGATGATTGGTGGTTTTGTTGCTGCAGGCATTTTTCGCTTCCTTCTTCTCAAGACCCACTTATTCCAATGTCACTTTTTATTATTAAACGCACGCTCTTATTTCAGATATTGCGATAAAAAAAAATGCATGATTCGTAACTAGTAAGTGTAACTAAGTTCAGGAAAGTGCATATAGTGTTTGTTCATACAAAAAGAAAAAATGCTGATGGACGAGGGTTAATTGAATCGATAGAAGAGAGAAAATTTTAACCTAGGTTGGATTTTTAAGAGAAATAATAGATCCTGGATCAAAAGTCTGAGAAAGAAAGCCAGGAGTTATATCGAAAGCTAGAGAGAAAATTTCAGTCTAAAAAACGAATAATTACTGTGATTTAATTAATTTTTGAAGTCGAGAGCATTGGTTACTTTTGCTACTGTCTGCTGTGATAATAATGAACGTGAGGGTAGACGTAAAGAGAGAGAGAGAGAGAGAGAGAGAGAGAGAGAGAGAGAGAGAGAGAGAGAGAGAGAGAGAGAGAGAAGTATTTCAAATAGCTGACCCTTGAAAAATGTTTCACGGTGATCTCATGCATTTCGCACATCTCTTTGTTCTTCTCAGTATTAATGGAACTTCAGCAACTACTCCGCTTTCGGGGATATTCCACGTATTCTTTTCACTCAGTTGTTAAAAGCAGTATCTGATTACTCCTGTGTTGGCGATTGTAGTCAAGACTACAACCATAAGGGAAATGCAGACGTTTACGCTCACCTTTTCACGAGCGAATGACAGACAAAAAAAGTAGTGACTCTCTCTCTCTCTCTCTCTCTCTCTCTCTCTCTCTCTCTCTCTCTCGTAAAACCGTATCGCTGAGTTCTTACCTATCTTCGGTTCTTAATATTCAGATTATACATACTACACAATACAGCCATGTAATGATATTGTTTTGACAATGGTTTTTTTTTTTTTTTTTTTTTTTGCACTAGCAAAGCGTCACTTGTCCTCAAAATAATGTTAACGTCTTTCTCAGGACCTGAGTTTCCTTTCCATATCAGAAGCATTCTCGTTAGCATAATGATGCATGTCTTGCAATACGGCCGTTATTATTCACCTTCTTGTTCCGCAAATACTGCCTTGGGTCATGGAATCGTCGCTCCAGTTGTTTCTTTCTTTGCCAACATTTTTCTTAGCTTCTCCTTCTGAAGGAGTCTTTGCTAAATTGACATTTGTATGAATATTTCATAAAGGGTTTTCTGTGTATAATCTCGAGTATTTAAACATTTGTCTTTGGCGTGCGTTAGATAAGCAATGAATTCGATATATCTCAGGAGATTATCGTAGCTGAAGTATATGGGAATTATTTTTTTCTATTTAAGTCGTTGTAAAAGGTAGGATTGTTAACATAATGGCAGGATGCTAAATCCCACCTTTACTTATGTGAGCTCATTGGAAATTTATTTTGGGACGTTGATATGGTTTCAAGGATTTTTGTTTTTAATTTTCAGCTCCTGTCATTTTTTATCATTCCAGCTTTGAATCTATCGTGGGAGATTACTGTTTTCGCATGATGTAACCTGCTCTTGGAGTATTTCTGAACAATTTCACTGAAGATTTTGGCAGCAGTTCAGCCATAATCATTAGATACAATTGAAATTCTTCAGCAATGGGCTGGCGGTACAAGTGAGTGCAAGAGCAGACTGCAAAGAGCTGCAGTGTTTGTGAGGACTGATAACCGAAGGTTCTGATAAAGACAATTTGTAAACACAAATAAAGGAATGTTAACTGCATGTACAACATTCCCTTGGCATTTCGACATTATTTAGGATCATTAAGATTAAAACATATAGTATTGACTAACACTCATCTGAAGGGAGGCTCCTTCTCTTCCCTCAGAATTCAGTTTGCTCTCAGTTTGAAGAGTTTAGGGTGTCTCACAATACTCTCATTGGCATTCCTGGAACTCCGGAAGACATGCCCTATGTCGCGGCTCTTGGAGAGGGGCTGCAGAAATATTGGACAGTTTTTCATTGCTTTAACGATTTTGCGGAAAGAGTTTACCCCTGTTTAGCTTATCGACTTTCTTTTATTATGTATTTAGTAAGCAGGCTATTTTTTGAAAAAGAAGAAACTTACAACACCTACATAAGCTAAGCATGAATGTTCAGTTGTCTTTCTTGAAGAATTAAGAGTTTAATTTCCTTCAAAGCCACCGGAAAAAAAACTGAACTAAAAGAAGCAATGTACACCTATTGTGCATAATAGCATTTTCAGATGTAATGGTAACACGCATTTTGAATAAGATGATTCGTCTGTTGCTGAATGATTCCTTTGATTCGTCAGTTTTCTTGCATATTGTCAAGATTTATTTTGCTTTTATTTCTTTTCATTTTAAATTCTCCCCACCCATCTCTTTTAGTCATTCCCTCCAAATCTGGTATAATATGAGAATATATTAATGCTAACCCTAGGCAACGCTATTTTCGGAAGAATATATCTGGGAATGAGGTCCTGTTGTCGAATTTCACGTAAAATATAAGTCTCTGCTGTGCAGTATCATTTCTTAAGGGCACCTGGAAACGACTGTTATCGTCAGACTTCCTTTTCGGGGATTCAAAAAGCGTTCTTGAGACATTTACGTATTTATACTTGTATTGATATATGAATACGAAAATGTGCTTTTAGAATATGTGAATGTATATCTAAGATTAGGCTTTTTTTTCGACGCAGGAAATATTTTACGCTGATATAGGTGCTTATTCAAAAAGAAAGTTTGTGATTTTTCTTCTGATCCATACGACACACACACACACACACACAAATATATATATATATATATATATATATATATATATATATATATATTTATATATATATATATATATCCATAAAGGTCCTAAATCACTGTGAAATATATTCTGTCAAAACAGAATTCCATCTAATAAAGGGAGTGCATAAAAAAGCCAAATTTAGGAAGTAAATACCATATTTCAGAGACCAAACAGTCCTTCTCTTCTGGTAGAGGATAAATAAAGAAAGTAATGTTGTTGGTGTTGTTGTATTAAGCCAACACTTCTTGTTGGCACGGGCCTTTCCCTTGTTCGGCCCGTAGGTGATCTGAAGATTCATTGGTTCAAGAGAAAGTAAGAGAAAAAGCGTTATTTATACCAAGAGGCCACAAGTCAGCCCTTAAGTCAACCCTGTTGACAAATTCTCTTTAATCTGGTTAATCGCTGGTTAAAGGAAGATTTTATCTATAATATCTGAGATCCACGCACCCTTTGAGCTTTTCATTGTGTTCCATTCTTTGATCAAATTTGATTCGACCATCTGGCTTTTGAACCGACAATTACTGCTATAAATTATACATAAAAAAAAATCCAGTTTATTCTGTGGTTATGGTTATTTATGTAGTTAAAAGTAGCTAAGCTCTGTTGTTCATACCTAACTGAACGTTTATGTTGTATTAATCTCTGGGGGAATGATTTTTCTGTAAAGCCAATCGCAGTCAAGGCAAGAGATTTCATATACTCCAGTGTCTTTGGTGATTGGGTTGTGTCGGACGTTAATCAGGGATTTGGGTAAGGCATTTGGGTAGGTAAAAGCAAAAGGATTAGTCTCTGAGCGGCTGTGTCAATGTCTTAATCCTGTCCAGGTGTGGGATTTTTATTTTTATTTTGTTGTTAAATGTCTGTCTGGTCTTGTTTTGAGGGGGAAGGTAGAAGATTGTGTTCGCTTTATGAATCACTTTTTCAATTATGTGGTCAGGGTACTTCAAAGATGGCAGTTGCTTACGGATTAGCTCAGTTTCCTTTTCCAGGAAATCTTGGGAACAAAACCGTAAGGCTCTTAAGAATAAATGGCTGGCTATGCCAATTTTGATAGAGGTGTCATGATAACTAAAATAATGAATGTATGAAAGTGAAAATGTTGCTTTTCTGTATATGGCAAATTTGTATTTTGTCTTGTCTCTGATTATTAAAACATCAAGAAAAGGAATTTTGCTTTCTGATCCCATTCAACTTTAAATTTGATGCTGGGCACTAATTCATGTAATTTTGAAAGAAATTAATTGAAATTACCCACCTATTATCCCAAAATGTTAGGATATCATCTACATATCTCATCCACAACATGCCTTTAGGTTTTATTGCATTTATTATCGCAGTTTCAAAATATTCCATGTATAGATTAGCTAACACAGGACTTAAAGGACTACCCATACTGCACCCGAATTTCTGTTTACAGAATGACTCCCCAAATAAAAAGACGTTATTAGATACACATAATTCAGTTAACTCGCTTTATTATTTTACCTAGAGGTACTGGGAAGTTATCTGAATAGGTGGGCTAATTTTTCCCACTTGGCATAAATACCACTTTTTATGTTACTTATTTCATTCATCACTTACCTGAAGAGAGAGAGAGTTTGGTCTCTGAGATATATTATTTGTTTCCTACATTTTGGCGTTTTTATGTGCCTTGCTGATTTCATTATATACTATTATATATATATATATATAGATATATATATATATATATATATATATATATATATATATATAGATATATATAGATATATATAAATATATATATATATATATCGATATATATATATATATATTAATATAGTACTATATATATATATATATATATATATATATATATATTCTTATTATATATCTTATATATATATATATATATATATATATATTCTATATATATATATATCATATATATATATATATATATATATATATATACATACATCATACATACATACATACATACATACATACATACATACTCGCTTATGTTTGTTTATATCGAGTATACATCTGTAACCCCCTATTTTTAACAAACACTCACAATTAAGTTTGTATCCCCTATTACTATAATGCTGGAATATGTGTATAATTTTATATTAAACTGAGAGAGAGAGAGAGAGAGAGAGAGAGAGAGAGAGAGAGAAAGAGAGAACGTGTGTAATGCATGAAATGCATCAAGTATTGTATTTCTAACCTAAGGGAAAGTCAAGCGTGTAATAGCTTCGGCATAAATTTTAAGCGCTGCCATTTCAGTCTTTGACGTAACTTAACGTTGTTAGAGTCATGCTTCTATGGTTTATGTTTTCGTGATGAATAGCAATAGCCTTTCGAATAAATAAGGAGAGTGGCGGACATCAATATTCAATATGTGGACGAATGTGTGCCGGTGTTTATCATATATGGAAGTAAGATTAAATCAGTTTATCCAAATTAATTAAAGGCTGAAAAATATGTTATGATTTTCCTTGAATGTCAAAAAGAGAGAAATTAGAAGGAAGAATGGAAAGGTGTTCTTCCACAATAGAAACAGAAAGATAAACTGCAAAGAAAAATGTTCTAGTTGGTCCTTCCCTGGACACATAGATGGAACTCGAAAACAGCATTATTAATAATATAATAAGTCAGTTCAAAGTTATACAGGTAATATGTTTTGAAACTAAAAAAGTAATGAAGAGCTTAGTTACTGCGGTAGATAGAGCAGTATCAGCAATATTTGTTTTATCTCTGGGGTAGCACTTTACCCAAGACTACCCGTCAATTAGTATAAAAATCTATGTATAACGATATTCAGAAAGATGAAAATATGTGGTAGTTTTTACACACGTGAAGATTTAGAGACTCTCTCTCTCTCTCTCTCTCTCTCTCTCTCTCTCTCTCTCTCTCTCTCTCACACACACACAGACACGCGCTCACACACATTGAATGAGACTCTTAATTTCTATGGTATGTAATCGTGCAAGACGCTTCAAAGAAAGGTTGTGGATAAATGGTCATGTCCGCTTTCCTACAGCTCATTATAGCCAGATAAGACTTAATAATGTCATAAGGATGGTTATAGTAAGACGTTAATTAAGCAAAGGCGCCCATCCAATTGAACCACGCCACAAACTCGGTTGGGCAAATTGAAATTCCATTTTTTAGCTGGTGAAAGCTGCGTCTAATGCACCACGGTTCTCTTGTCTTATGGTTATGGAAAGACATCTTTATGATTATATACGGAATTCTTAACAGTTTCAAAAGTTCATGTATGCATGTGTGCATTCAAACTCTCAATTTTATATATATATATA